>NW_026067914.1:656556-659604 GCF_014885135.2 Alexandromys fortis | reverse complement strand
TTTTTTTTTTTTTTTTTTTTTGAGACAGGGTTTCTCTGTGGCTTTGGAGCCTGTCCTGGAACTAGCTCTGTAGACCAGGGCTGGTCTCCAACTCACAGAGATCCGCCTGCCTCTGCTACATTCTTAAAGACTGGAAAGACTTCCCACACAGCTAACAGGAAAATTCGTGTTCTGAGGTTGTGGGTTGAGGGATCTTCCACCAGGTAAGTGCAATCTGTTGCATTGCGAGTTAGATTGTAGTCACTGTGTTTCTGCTGAGAGATTTCATTTGACATCTCCTGAAATGCAGTGTGATTGCTCCTCCTTTTACTGAAAGATAAAACACCCTTCCTTAGTTAGCAGCCTCTTCCTCCTGGAGGAAAATGAAGGGCTTCTGAAGACTGGTTCTCAAATGTTGTCCGACTGGCTTAACTAGTAGTGGGACTTTTATCTATGTGGTGTGAAGGAGCTACAAAAGTGCATAAATGCCTCATTTTACGAATGAACCTTTAGCAGTAGAGAAAAAGTCTTCCAAACACTTGTGTCCTCCAGTCAGAAAACATAAAAACAAAATCCTCTGAAGTTACATATAAATTTGCAAACCTAAGTATTGGTTTACTTTGTAAATCATTATGCCTTGATTTGTCTATTTTATTAGCTTGATGTTCTCATAGTTCCCTTGAATCAATATTTTTTACTTGGTTTTGTTTAATTAAAACATTAAAAGGAATTGGGTTCTGCCCAGCAGTGGCGGCACATGCCATTAACCCCGCACTCAGGGAGGCAGAGGCAGCCAAGTTTGAAGTCAGCCTGGTCTACAGAGTGAGTTCCAGGACAGCCAGAGCTACACAAAGGAAGCCTGTCTTGAAACCCCCTCCCTGCAAAAAAAAAAAAAAATGGGTTTTTCCCTATTTTATTTTTCACAGAAGAAAATGAAAATATGTAAGCTACACAGTCAGAAATAGCTCGCTCTCAGGGATAAAAATGAGAGGCATGTTAAGGGACTAAGAAAATCAGGAACGGGATGGTGGCAGCACGCGCCTTTAATCCCTGCACTGGGAAGGCAAAGGCAGGCAGGTCTCTGTGAGTTCAAGGTCAGCCTGGTCTTCCAGGACAGGCTCCAAAGCTACAGAGAAACCCTGTCACAAAAAAAGAAAAGAAAAAAAAGTAAAACAGAAAACCCCAGCAATCTAGTGCACCCAACTTCATCCTCGGCCTCTCCAATGGGAGGGAGAAGCTGCCATAATTGACTTTTATTTCTCTGGAACTATAAGCCAAAATAAGTTCTTTCTTAGATAAGCTGCTTTAGATCCTGTTTTTGGTTACAGCCACAGATAAGTGACTAAAACAGAATCTGGTACCAGAGAGTAAGTAGGCTGTTGCTGTGAAGCACTTATCACATTGCTTTGAGGAGGACTGTAGAAGGCTGTGGGAATCTGGACTAGAAAAGAGATGGACACTTTAAATGGGTAATCCTAATAAGGCCTGAAAGACAGAGAACAATGAGGACTGTGGAGACCCAACTCCAGAGATTTCAGAGGGAAGGAATATCAGCGATTGGGCTGGAAGCCATTCTTGTGATGTTTGGACAAAGGATCTGACCACTTTCTGTTTTTATCCTAAGAACTTGGCTGAGGCTAAATTTAAAAGTGACAGATTAATTTCTTTGGTGAAGAAAACTTCAGAACTACATTAAGTTGAGTCTGTGGCCTGGTTTTTATTGCTAATGCTTCTTCAGGTCTACAATGAAAGAGAACAAGTCAGATAGAAAAAAAAATAATACCGTTTGGCAAGACACGGAGCATTCAGAGTGTTACAGCCAAGGCATGCCTGACAGAGGCTACTTTGGTAAGGAGTTAAGCACCATTAAGGAGAGGCCTAATCTGCCCTGGAACAGGGTGAGGCCCCACCCAGCTGAGCTCCCAGATTCTGAAATGAACGGGCCTATGATTTTTTGCTTTTGGAAGGCAACAGCAAACAAGACAGCTCCTGATGTGACTACCAAGGCAGGATCTATCCCAGGTTTTAGCCAAACTTAACAGGTTTCTCAACATGGTGCTGTCTTACACACATGGAAGAGGCAAGACTGAAAGGGTCATGAATTCTTCTTCTGTGGCTTCAGAGAGCTACTAAGGCCAGGAAAGCAATGGGAGAGGTGTCCCGGCATGAGGGCTTTGGGAAGGCAAGAGGCTCTGAGATACATTGCATGAAGCTACGAAAGTGAACTCTAAATTGCAGCAAAGATACCAACATGTTGGTGATTCCATAGCCAGGGGAGAACTACATACAGCGGATGGAACTAGTCCAGGAGAAAGGTGTATATTATAGGCAGCACAATCAAGGAGTAGAGGCAACTAAGCCCTTATTATAAGATGTGGAAACCCACAGGATACTGTGTTTGCCCTGCTGAGTTCTGATCTTGTTACAGAATTCCCATTTGGAAGAGTAGTGTATATTCTGGGTTATTATACATTGGATGTAAGTAATTTGTGTTTTGATTTTATAAGGTTTAAAATTTAGAGATAGCATCCCTTGAGTCTCAGAAGAGACTTTGAACTTTTGAGTTTTAAACACTCTTGAGGCTGTGAGAGGCAATTATCTTAAGTCCATTTTGTGTTACAGTGTGGTTATGAGTTTCTGGAGAAGTGGAATGTGGTGGTTCAAATGAGAAATATCCCCCATTAACAAAGGAATTTGAACACTTGGTTCCCCAGGTGGTAGCGTTGTTTGGGGAGGTTTGGGAGGTAGGGTCTTATTGGAGGAAGTATGTCACAGGGGACAAGATTTGAGAGGATATAGCCCCCTTTCTACTTCCACCATGCTCTCTGCTTCATTTCATGCTGTGGTTAAGATGTGATCGCTCTGCTTCCTGTTGCTGCTGCCGGGTACTCGCTGCCGTGCCTCTCCACACGACAGACTCTCATGCCCCTGGAACCACAGGCCAAAATAAACGCTTCTTGCTTGCGTAAATTGCCTTGGTATTTTAGCACAACAATAAAAGGTAGCTAGTACATGCATCCTCCCCCAAAGTCCACACTTCTTAGAGACATACAAATGAACGGTCTTTCT
>NW_026067914.1:533036-655621 GCF_014885135.2 Alexandromys fortis | reverse complement strand
GGTTTGGTTTAACCGTGGTTTTTTTTTTTTTTTTTTTTTTGTGACCGCCAGTGTTAGTGAGTATAGCTCCCTGAAACACTAGTCACTCAGAATGCTGCCTCGTAATGACTCTTTCTTTGTGCAGATAAACTGCTGGGTGAGTTTAATGTTTTTTTTTTTTCTTATAGCAGGTTTCTTATGCAGTCTCGTTCACCCTCTTTATATCTTTACAGCAGAAAGCTATGTTATAGTTTCTATACTGGCAACAGTCCATTTCATAAAGACGCCACCTTCATGACTTAATCACTTTGCGAAAGGCCACACCCCACATATTATTTTTTTCACCCCACATATTATTACATTTGTGATTAACTTACAAGGTGAAGAAGTGTACAGAGTACATATTTAGACCATACCTGATGTTTCCTCTTCCCTCGCACTCTGGGAAACATCAGGCAGGATTCAGACTCTGTGCTTTCTGATATTAATTATTGCTACCCTTGTGTCTCCCACTTGCCGAGATGTCCTTGGATTTGACCCCAGGTCTCCAGTCTGCCTAAACCTATTAGTTCCGGGTTTCTGTCTGTTTCATTCATATAGATTATTGTGAATCCCTGCCAAGTAGACATTGCTTCTTTCTTTCATTTAAGCATTCTTGCAAGACACATTTCAAATGCATATACCCTGTGTTTTTACAACCTTTCCTAAAATATTTCAAGAGCTCCATCATAACAAGAGGCAGGGAAAAGTCTGTGATCAAAGTAGCGGCTCTGTGTCTCAGAGACCCCCAGGATGAGCTGGTTACTGACCTGTATCTTACAAGGTGAAGATATTTCTTGGAAAATAGTAACTGTGGCAGCTGGAGAGGTGGCTCAGCAGTAAAGAGCACTTGCTACTCTTCCAGAGGACTTAGGTTTGGTTCCCATCGCCCTCATGGTGGCTTATATTTCTCTATAACTCCATTTCCAGGGAATCTTGTACTCTCTTCTGACCTCCACAAGCACCAGGCATGCACAAAGTATACTTTCATACTGTTGGGCCCTAAAGCCCCACCAAGGAGGAGGTCGCCCCAAGAGACACTCACAGCACGGTTGATGCAATAGCAAGAGGAATTTTTATTCTGCCACGGCAGAGGTCCCTCAGCCTCGAGAGGAGAAGGACCCTGCTTTGTCTATTACAAGCTCTTTTAAAGGAAAAAACCACAAATTCAGGGAGGGGGTAGTACAGAATCAAAGGGAAAGTCCAAAAATCATTTGTCAACTGTTTTGACTAGTTCATACAATGGTCAGCTAACTCTACTTGATCAATGTTATGGCGGTTACAAGGAGGAACACCTGCAGGTCGTCTCACCCCAGTTCCAGGGTCCGGGTCTATTGGAGAAAGACTACAATGGGGATGGAAAGTACTCAAAGCTCCCGTGCACGCGTGGCTGGTTACTAGGGACCTGGTTCCCAGGAAGGGGGGTGCAGTAGTGCTAAGGTGCCTCCTAATGCTAGAGGCCTGGTTCCCAGGATGGGGGGTGCAGTAGTGCTAAGGTGTCTCAAAGTCTTTCAATACATGTAAGTAAAGCATTCATACACACAAAGTGAAAATGCAGAAATCTTTTGTTTTAAAGAGAAACATAACTGTAAAACCACCAGACCGTAGGCTACTCCAGCAGTCTCATAAAAATAGCATCCTGCTTTCGATTCTGAGGTAGACAGCTGTCTGTCTCTGTCAGTGCTGCTCACCCCACTTCACCGCTTGCAGCTTTGCTTCAGTCCTCCCCCTCTGCTTCAGGTTTATTTCCCACATCAAAGGTAAAGTCGAACATCTGGTCAGAGCTGGATTTAAAGCCTGCAGCTACTTAGAGACTGCCGCGTGCAGCAGTTCCGCTCCTCCAGCCCTTGAAAATGTGAGCAGATGCACAGGTGCTGTGTTGAGTCCTGACGGCAGAAGATTGACAGCTGCGATTTACAGTGTGTGACACTGGTGTGATCCTTTTACAGCCTCTTCCGCTGAACGTCTGCAGTGCCCCGTACTGTTCCAGGCTATCATCTCTGGGAAGGTGGTCAGTTAGAAGTGTGGGCATCGTTTATTTTTAACCATACATATTGTGCACAAAATACATACAGTAGAACTACTTGATACTGGGACAAGAGCAGGCTATTAGCAGTATTTTGGGAGCCAAAAGTTACATGCTGATTTTCTACAGCAAGAAGGGTTGGTGTCCCCTGGCCCTCAAGTTGCCAAGGGTATAATAATTTTCGCATTGGATCAAAAGCCTAAAGTAAGAGTGAAACCTATAAAACTCTTAGGAAAACTAGGCACAGACTTTGAGACTCTAATTAGGCAATGAGTTTTAGGAATTATACAAAATGGTATCTCCTAGAAATTCCTGATATCCCAGCGGTGTCTCCAATTGTAACACCTGTGTCTGTGTTACCCTCTTGGTACAGTTCCAATACCAAGTCACTGTACCGTACATGAGCCGGGCAAGGGCCTGGAGATTGAAAGAACACACAAGAGACCTGGATCATTTGAAAGGAAAACTTTGGGAAAATCCTTAAATTCGTAGCTGTGCACAAGGAATTCCCCTCAGGAAGGTGGGAAATTGCCACACCCAAAATGGAGTAAACAGGGCCCTACAGTTAATCAACAGGCGGGGCATAGGGAGCAGCTGGCTGACCAGAAACTGTCCTCAAGATGAACCCCAGGAGCAGGGGTAGACCCATGGGCCCTACAAGAAATGTCTGCATAAGCAAGACCAGAACAATGGTGACATCATTGAACCTGTTAACATGGAGGGGGAAATTTTCTCTGGGTCACACCCCCAGAAATACAACTACAGGCAGCTAATGACTGCATGTCTGTAACAATAGTAGTCATTTGAGCAGGGGTTCAAATGAGGGTAGCTGGGAGGGCCTAGAAGGAGGAAAGGTAGGGGGAAAGTGATGTTATCCCATTTCAATGAAAAACATTTAAAAGATATGCTTAAATAAAATATAGTGTAGCCCCCCTAAAAAGCGTGCAGCTATTAAAGGCCATCTAATTCCAAGGACTCAGCAGAGCTACCGCTTGACATTTGAAATGGAATACAAATATCTTAACTGCAACCTAAGTCACTTGTATACTCAGTTGTGACGTTTCTTATTCTTAGCATATTAATGATAAGCATTGTACAGTTTGGAAAGAGACACCAGGATAGGTTTTCTACCATTTCAATTTCTGTGTTTGAACCTAGAACATACATCATTCTTAGAGCTGTCTATTCGTATGCCCTGTTTTATCGCTTAGCTCTCTGAATATTGGCTTGTTTGAATTGCTGTGTATAACACTTTTGTGTATGATGAATGCTCTGACCAGGCATACATACTGCCTGTGACATTTAATGCTGTTTATTGACTTGATAGGGTGGAGAATCGCCAGGTTACCAGCCTCTGGGCAGTCTAGTGAGCACCTTCTTGACTGGGCTAATTAGGCAGAGAAGACCTACGCTAAAATTAGATGACATCATTCGCTGGGGTTGGGCCCTAGACTGCAAATATAAATGAAAAAGGGAAAGCTAGCTAAGCACGTGCGTTCACAGTTCTTTCCTTCCAGACTGCAGAGACCATGTGACCGGATACCGTGACCTTTCCTGCTATAATGAGCTTTACTTTCAAACTGTGAGCCAAAATAAACCCTTTCTTCCTTAAGTTGCTTTTTAAGATATTTTATTCTCATGCATTTGTTTATTTATTGTGTGTATTGGGGGTGTGTTGCCAGTATAAGTGGCTGGGCATCATGTGCATGCAATACCGGGAAAGGCCAGAGAGGGCATCAGATCCTCTAGGACTGGAGCTAAGATCCCTTGTAATACTAGAAAGATAACTCCACAAGTAACCCTTCTTAGGATTTACAAATACTGTATTAAAGGATTGCGATATCAGGGCTCTATTGAGGGCCATTAAGAGAAAGGACTTCCTGGTTAAAGGAATGGATTCTGTTTCCAGCCCTAGCTGGAGATACGACATTCTGATTCACTCCAAAAGTTAGATCATTCATGGTCAACAAGACAAAACATCAGTCTACAGAATGGGAAAAAATCTTCACCAACCCCACAACAGACAGAGGGCTAATCGCCACATTATACAAAAAACTCAAGAAATTGATCATAAAAAAAAATAATCCAATTTAAAAAGTGGGTACAGACCTAAACAGAGAACTCTCAACAGAGGAATCTAAAATGGCTGAAAGACTCTTAAGGAAATGTTCAACGTCCTTAGCCATGAGAGAAATGCAAATCAAAACAACTCTGAGATTCTATCTTACACGTGTAAGAATGGCCAAGATCAGAACCACTGATGGCAACTTATGGTGGAGAGGATGGGGGGGGGGTAAAAACTCTTTTATTGCTGGTGGGAGTTCAAACTGATACAGCCGCTATGGATGTCAGTATGGCGATTTCTCAGAAAATTAGGAAACAACCTTTCTCAAGTCCCAGTTGTTGAAATAAGAACGGCGGGGCTGCGTCCCCAACACCCCAGCCGCTTGGCTAGCTCATGCCCGAAATAACAACACACAAACTGTATTCATTTAACTGCTTGGCCCATGAACTCTAGCCCTTACAGGCTAATTCTCGCACCTGGACTAGCCCATTTCTAGTAATGCGTGTAAGCACCCCAAGGTGCGCTTACCGGGAAGATTCTAGCCTCTGTCCATCCTGGGAGAGTTAAGCATGGCGTCTCTGCTCCAGAGCGCAGAGCTGTCGGGTCTCTCCGGGAGCAGAGCAGAGTCTGACCTCACTTCCTCTTCCGCCCAGAATTCTATTCTGTTTACTCCTCCCATCTATGTTCTAAGCTGAGGCCAAGCAGTTGGTTTATTATAACTTAACCAATGAAATCAACAGATTGATATATGACACTCCCACATCACCAGTAATACCACTTTTGGGCATATACCCAAAGGATGCACAATCGTGCCACAAGGACATGTGCTCAACTGTGTTCATAGCAGCATTGTTTGTCATAACCAGAACCTGGAAACAGCCTAAATGTCCCTTGACTGGAGAATGGATAGGAAAATGTGGTACATTTACACAATGGAGTACTACACAACAGAAAAAAATAATGACATTTTGAAATTTGCAGGCAAATGGGTGGATCTAGAAAACATCATACTTAGTGAGGTAACCCAGACCCAGAAAGACAAATATCATTTGTACTCACTCATAAGTGGCTTTTAGACATAAAGCAAAGAAAAACCAGCCTCCAATTCACAATCCCAGAGAACCTAGACAATAAAGAGAACCCTAAGAGAGACACATACATGGATCTAATCTACATGGGAAGTAGAAAAGGAAAAGATCTCCTGAGTAAATTGGGAGCATGGGAACCATGGGAGAGGGCAGAAGAGGAAAGGAGAGGAAGGGAGGGGAGTGGAGAAAAATATATAGCTAAATAAAAACAATAAAAACAAAACAAACAAAAGTTAGATCATTATATACTGTTGTCTTCTTCTCTAAGAGTTAATTCAGCTGGGCTTGTAAACCGCCTAGCTAGAAGATGGGAGAACTAATCAGCCCTTAATGAGATAATGTGTTTAGCCCTCCCAGAAGCCTCTCCTCAGCTGCAGCTGCCCACAGCACCTTCAGCCTGCACCAGTTCTCAGCATGTCTGCTTCCCTTCATTCTAAACAAACAGGAACGGCAACAAAATAACTTGACTTTTCCTTCTATCATTTTCTTTCAGACCCCAGCCCAAAGCCTAACCCTGACTTCTACACTCAGGACTTTCTCGTGCTTGCTCTGAAGCCTCCCTCCCTCTCCATCATGCGGGAGCTTGATGATTTCCATTGCTGAATAGGTTCTCTTTGTGAAGCCTAACTCAGAAGGCGTGATTTCCTTTCTTGGCATGATTTCCTTTTCTTCGTTTCGCTGATCCTACCAGCTGCCAACATTTACAGTTTGCCTGTTATGGTTTTTTTTTTTTATTCAAAGTCTAATAAACTGATCCTTCCGGTCTGTTCTTAAACTATTTTATCAATGAGATTAAGAACCCAAAAGGGAACTCTGATTTCCTCATTAAGAAGGTAGGCATTGTGTGTGTGTGTGTGTGTGTGTGTGTGTGTGTGTGTGTGTGTGTTTGTGTGTCCTGCCCACAGTAATATAAATACTACTTGGTTACCAACTTTTACTTGCTTTGTTGTTTTAGTTTCTTTTGTTTTTCTGATTTGTTTTTGTTTTGTTTTTTGAGACAGGGTTTCTCTGCAACTTTGGAGCCTGTCCTGGAGCTCACTCTGTAGACCAGGCTGGCCTCGAACTTGCAGAGATCCATCTGTCTCTGCCTCCCAAGTGCTGGGATAAAAGGAGTGTGCCACCACCGCAGCATTGCTTCCTGCTTTATTCTTAACCTGGGAACCCAGGAATCATTTCAGGAGATTAGCTCTGCCCCATATTGTACATTAATATTTCCTTTGTCTATCAGTTCATGGGAAGGAACAATAGGATAATCTTTGTTATGCTGTGGATCTTCAATAGCCCTCAAAGACCATGAGCATTAAAGTGGCTTCAAATAGGATGTAAAATATAATGAGTTCATTGGCAGAGAATGTCATGATAAGGAGGATTTGGAGGCAGACTAATAGTGAGATGTATAGTTTTTTTGCTGTGTTCGGGTTCTTTTTTGATGTGATTTTGGCTGGCTAGAAGTGTTAGTGGAAGTAGTCAGGTAGTGAGTACTAGGAGTGTGTTAAAGATTTGGTCTCTACCCTGCCTCATTACCAGGAATGTTACTGGAGAGAGGTCTGGCTGCTTGACAGCCAGCATTTGCAAAGAAGTGGTAAGACAGAAACAAGTTTTACTGAAGAGCTGGAATGTAGAGATGGGGTTATCTCCTTCCTACCCTGACTCCCCCACCCCCAAAGTCTTGGGGAGCTCAGATAAATGGCAGGTGTTGAGAGGGACAAGAGGCCCAGGTCCCTGTGTATTGGGTGGAGTTATTCATCCAGCATATTTGGAAGCCTTTGTTTTTTTCTCTTCTCGGATCATGTAATGGTTTGAATATGATGAGTCACCCAAAAAAGACCATGCATTAATAGGTTTGTCCTCAGCTCGCGATGCTATTTTGAGAAGTTCTGGAAACATTAGGAGATGGGACATAGCTGGAAAAAGTAGGTCATATTCTGGGGATTTGAATCATGACTCAGCTCTCCCCGTCTTTCTCTCTGCTTCTTGTCCTCTGTGATGTGAGCAGGCCCCACACCTCGATGAAGAGCTACAGGTGGCCAATGGCTCATGAGATGAAGAATCAAGTTCTCCAGGGAAGAGCTCCTTCACAGGTTTTTCAGTTTCAAGGGGGTAATTCCTGGACACAAGTACATAAAAGCGCCATAAAACAGATTCCCTAGGCTGAATATGCATGTGTACGTATGTGTGTGTATTTGTGTGTGCACGTGAGTGTGTGTAACAATTAAAGAGGAGATCATGAATTTCGGAGGCGAGGTGTCAGACATAGAAAGAGGGGCGGGAGTGATGAAGATGCATTGCTTATTATGTGTGACGTTCACTTGTTTAAAAAAAATTGCCAAACAACAATACAAAAAAAATTAAGCAAAAAATGCTAAACGCAGATAGTCATATATAATAATAACTTTTGGTAATTTACAAGTACAGGCCATTTCTATTAGCACTGAGATTGTAGTAGACAGTGCTGGTATGGCTAACAGGAATGGAAGAACTGACTAGACTTTGTATCAGTGGTTCTCAACCTGAGGGTCGCAACCCCTTTGGGGTTCCAATTGACTTTCCATGGGGTCACCTAAAACCATCGAAAAACAGATGCTTACATTACGATTCATAGCAGTAGCAGCATTATAGCTATAAAGTAGTAAGGAAAATATTTTTATGACTGGGGTCACCACAACATGAGGAACTGTATTAAAGGGTCAGAGCATTAGGAAAGTTGAGAACCACTGGCTTAGATATGAGCAGTTTCTGATCAATCCTCTTAAGAATTAGCAGAAAGGATTAGAAGTTGGATTATTAGAAGTGAATCTAACACTGGAGTATTTTGGAGGTTACTGGGTATTGAACCCAGGATCCATAGGTACTAGGCAAGTACTCTATGACCGAGCTAAGTCCCCAGCCTAGCCCTAAGTGAGACTCTGGGATCTAAGTCTTCACTTATAGAGATAGCTCTGTCCAGTTCAGAAGCAAACCAGGAAAGGAGCGTATTTCGTCCCTACTGTGGTGATGCGCAGCTACTTTTAATAGCTTACAACAATTTCTTTCCTTGTGGTTCTGTCGGTTATGACTCCAGCAAGGGTTTACTGAGTTGAAAGAAAAATTCTGAGCCTTTCCTTTGAGTAGACAGTGAAAGACAACTGACACAGGGGAGTGGATGGCTCTCAAGAGACAAGTGCCCGGGGATGGAAGGCAGGGTTTTGTAGGGCGAAAAGTCGGCTGGTAATTGACAGTGCCTGTTCAAATGAACAAGTATCCCAGGTGACATAAAGAAAGACAGAATGCAGGAGGGAACTAAAGGGTATGATCAGTAACTGTGAGAGACATGTAAAGGATGTGTGGAATAAGGCCAGAGATTCCCTTTCGGGGTTTGAGACATTTTCTGGTGTACCCTGATGTCCGCTGATGTTACACTGGTGGCAGGATTCAGAGTGAGGTTAGGTGGTTAAAGCAGAGACAGATATTCAAGTGTCTTTTCCTAGGGTGAGAGAAGGATCCAGAGATTGACAGGTGGGGTGAGAAGAGCGTCAAGGCAGCCTGACCTTGAGAAGAGGAACCACAAAAGAACTGTTAAGTTTGCAGTGACGTGGATGGTTTGAGGAAATGAAGGTACTGATGGACATAAGAGCAAGAGCCCCTGGGGTACAGTGGAAAGCTGGGAGCGGTTGTTAGAAAATCTGGAGAGATAAGGGCATAGATGCAGATTTGAGATTGTAGTGATCCCATTCCTGAGGGCTAGGGTGTACAGCTGGAAGTGACAGGCTTCAAACCACTTAACAGAGCATAAAGTTGTTTTAAAGCAGGGAAATTAAATTGCATTTGTCAGAGCTGATTATGTTATTGTAGGCAATAAAGGCAAAGGGAGTGCTTTCTGGATCAAGTATAAGAAAGGTAAGTGTATTTATTCAGGCTGCTATCTGACACTATATTTTATGATATATTCATTTTCTCATTGTATTGGCGACACAAATAAAAACTACTGAGACTTGTGCCTGGTCCAAGTATGCTAAAATAATTTCTCATCTCCAAAATTAACATAAAATTACATAATCAGGAAGTTTAATGGATTAAATGATGGATTTTTTTTCCATCGGCAGAAATATTCTGGAGTGTAATCTTTATGCTACGTTAGCGATTGCTTATTTTCACTTTTACATATTTTCCTGAGCACACCTCCTTTCTCTTCCACACATGCGCTAATATCCTTGTTCGAGCCTTATACTCTGTTTTCCCAGCAGCCTCCGTCTCTACACTTACATCTCCAAAGCTTTCCTGTCTACTACCCGTGTGTCTGCCAGAAGCTTTATCTTGTCTCTGTCTAGCTAAGAGCTGTTTCAGATCTCTCCAAGGCCTGTATCAATCTATCCTACTCTGACGTAGAAAGAGTTTCAAAATCTCTCCTCTGCCAGCTTCTCAAGGTTGTTTTTTTTTTTTCATTCAGGGCTGCATTTAAATAAATTCACACCCGTGTGTGTGTGTGGGGGGGGGGGTGATTGCATTTTCTAAAACTTACTTATTGAGTAACACACGTCTGTTCTGTGCTTCACAAATTCTAAGTGTAGCTTCAGAAACTGCTCTGAGCGCTGTCTGCAGAATTCACCAGAGACACAGCTTCTGAATTTGTGAGTAGGAACTGCTATGGAATCAACTTGGACAGTGTTTTAAAATGTCTAATTGAAGTATTATTCACACACCATGCAATTCCTTCAAGTATTGATTTCCACCATTTTTAGGAAAGTCGCAGGTAAATACAGTTTCACCTCACCACTTCCTCATCACCTCAGAAAGGTGCCTTTTGCTCTTGAGGAATCTCTCCAGATTCCCACCTACCCCAACACAAAGGAGCATTAGTTATGCCTTGTCTCTAAATTTACATAAATTGGGCATTTAGCAAAAATACAATCACGTAACTTGTCTTTTATGTCTAAATTCTTTTTTTTTTTTTTTCGAGACAGGGTTTCTCTGTGGTTTTGGAGCCTGTCCTGGAACTAGCTCTTGTAGACCAGGCTGGTCTCGAACTCACAGAGATCTGCCTGCCTCTGCCTCCCAAGTGCTGGGATTAAAGGCGTGCGCCACCACCTCCCTGCTCTTTTATGTCTAAATTCTGTCATACATAATAATTTTAGGGTCTATTTTCTAGAATACAGCAACATTATTTCTTTTTATGCCTGAGTGATGTTCTAGTAGTATATGATTAAGCCAGATTTCATTAATCAGCTCAAAAGCATTCAGGTTGTTTCTGATTTTAGTCTATTATAAACAACATAACAAACCCAGATCCATGGAACCGAGTAATCATGGAGTGAGCCGTCTGAAATCATAAACCAAAATAAACTTTCCATATTTAAGTTGACTTTCGAAGGCTCTAGCTGCCTGCGGCAACGGGCATCTCATCTCACTACAACAGAATTCCTTACACATCCTGGACACTCACCTCCTAATAGACACAGGCTTTGCAACTGGTTTTGCTACTCATGAATGCATCAATACTATAAGTTTACTTTTACTTATAGTCTAAATAAATCCATATTAAGTTTAAATAGCTGCTGTCATATGTATATAAGATGCCCCTCCACAAGACTCACATGGTCACGATTTAATGCACTAGGTGGCACTATGGAAAAGTAGCTGAACCGATAGCACTGACTTCACACAGGGATGAACGTGCTGGGATCATAGCTAACAGGTTGTCAGAAGCAGGATCTATCTGGAGGAGGTAGGCCTTTAAAGGATAAAGCTGGAAATGACCTGCCTAAGGACTGGCTTTCAGGGTACCAGAAGCTGCCCTGCAAGGTTCCAAAGGAGAGAAGCAACCAACAGCCCTACCCAGTGCTGATGCCTGTGAACCACAGGAACGACCAGCATGGAAGGTAACACTGTATGCAATAGAGGCACGCATAACTTGTTGGTTACCAATAACTTTCTAGTTGGACCTAAGACCTGCTCAGTATGACAGAAACTTAGCAAACTACCCAGGGATAGTTAATCCATGGATCTTGAAGGAGAACCTGCAATTGCCACTTTGTTAAACCATCATAATCTTTAATTATATTATAAATTTCTGTCCTTATACCCACAGATAAATGTAATCCTTATCCTTCATCAGAGAAACTTCTTATTGCAACAGACAGAGACCATTGCAATAGAAACAGAGCAGTGAAGCCCAGTTCCAACTGATGCATCCACAATACAGCTCTTGCACCTGAAGCTCAGGGATCATGGAATAGGGGGTGGAAATATTGTAAGAGCCAGAGACAGAGGGTGTGCTGTGACAAGTGTCTCCCATGAATGTCAGAAACTACACCCCTAAAGTCTCACCAACATGACGGCTTAAATATGACCTGAACAAAGGCAGCACCAACGGACATGATAATGCGGATGCAGAAAAGCCCCGAGACTTCACCCTACACAAAAAACTAGAGTCAGTTTAGGAGTGCAGAGAGCGAAAGAAATAGTCGTTCCCAGGGAAGAGCATACCAGTTGGTTATCCAATACCAAATGATCAGACCTGGAAACATATACACACAAGTAATAGAATAGACTGAGCAAGTTGTTTTTAGAAGTACACACACACACATACACCCCACCAACACCACCACCAACAACAATGAAAATGGAGGCCATGACTTTGGAAGAAAAGGGGTATATGGGAGGGTTTGGAGGTAGGAAAGAGAATTATGTGATTATGTTATAATCTCAAAAAATAAAAAATTAAAATAACAAAACTATATGTGTTAGTGTTTTGCCCACATGTATGTGTGTGTACTGTATACATTTCTGGTGTTTGTGAAGTCCTGAAGAGGACACTGGATCCCCTGGAACTGTAAGTAGAGATGATTGGGAGGACCATGTGGGTGCTAAAAATGGAACCCCAGTACTCTGCAATAGCAGAAAGAGTCCTTCATGGCTGATCTAATTCTCCAGTGCTCTGCCTTTTAAAATATTCTTTATATTTTAGTTTTTTATATATGGGTGTTTTGCCTTCATGCTTGCATGTGTACCCTGTGAGGGTTTTTGCAATATTTTCATGGTATTTTTACTCTATCTAGACTTGTTCTTTGTTATTGCAAAGTTTACTGTTTACTTTAGAAAGGTCTCAAAAAATACAGGCAAGCTTATTGATAGAGGGGGAAAAGTGGTTTTACAAGCTATCTGAGAGAATTTTGGTGTTTAGAAAATTTGAAAGAGTGCTGATGTCAGGACTCAATGCTCCTTAAGGAGTTTAAATTTAACCAGAGATGGCTAACTTCTCCAGATAGGGCCAGAGGAGATGCAACATGGTCTTCGGGATCTGAGAAACAATGGCGTGGGAGAGGTGATGGAAGGGAAGATGGCATCAATAGATTTTGATATTTGAAAATGTGTGTAAACTCTGCACCACACAAATGCAATAGCAATCAGGAGGTTCCTATATTGGTCCATACCACCAAGTGAGGAAAGATAGCATGAAGGCAAAAAGAAGGCTAACTAGTGGTTAGGAACACTCTGCATTAAACTTTGATGGCATTTAGGGAAGTAAACAGATAAAACAAAGGCATAATCAAAGACTCTATCAAATATTTGGCTCTATTTTATCAAGGAACTCTTCTTTGATTCAAATGTCAATCGAAGGTGATGAATAGATAATGAGCAAGTTCTCCAGCGAACTCCAGGGCTAGGGAAAGCATCATCCAGTTATGTACATCCTAGCATATCTTTTGTAAGGCGGACAAGTTAAGAATAGTGGAACTGAAAGTTAGCTACTTATGGAGAAAGAACCTAGACTGTAAGTTTTTCCTTTGTCTTTGAGCTACCTTGACAGGCACATTTTTAGGGAGCTTGGAAGGTAGGCATATACATTTTTAAGGAGAACAAAATTTCTAAGTCAAATGTTCATTATTTTTCAAAAGTTATTCTCTCTATATCGGCCATTTAAATGTTTCCTTATGAACTTTTCCACAGACATATATATGTCTCTTCCCTACCCTCTGGACCTAACTCTTCAACAACTGTTGTGATCACCTTCCTGCACAACTTCTAGTTTATGTTTAACAATTAGCTTCTCAGAATACTGAACAACTCACAAGCCATACTCTGTTTCCTGGCCATCTAGATTGTTAGGAAGGTTTCTAATCTAGTGGTTGACTGAAGATTGGGATTTTCAGACATTCAGCTGCTGAGAGGACGGTGACAAATGATGTCCTATTAAAACAGAAGGACCCAGTGTCACATCAAACCACCAATCTTGGGAGAATGGTTTTTCCTATGCTCTGAAGCCATCACTTTCTGCGTCTCCAGTTTATGTTCTTTCCTCATTATACTTCATAGTACTTCCCCGTCTGTTTCCTAGACCTCCACTAAACTTAGTTCCAGCCTTTTCCTTAAATATATTCTTCACTTAATCTCCCTTATTGTTTTGCTGACTTAAGTTCCTCTTAACACTCTACTTCTGTTTATCTGTCGAGACCTATTTCAAATGCTGCATTATACCAGGGAGCATCAATGTTTGCTGTTTTGTGTAGTTAAGCTATTTTTAATAGCCAAAGATTCGTGTATGTTTAGAAGAAATAGTAGAAAACAATCTCATCATATTCATTCCTTTGCAAAGAAGGATATTGCAAAAACTATATTAGTATATCTCGGCCAGGAAACTGACACTGATATAATCCAGGGACATTTGGCAGGTTTTTACCAACTTCGTGTGTCACCAGTTTGCATGGGCATTTAGCTCTGTGAAATCTGAGCTCGTAGTCTCATGCCTATTGCCACAGTCAAGGGGAACAGGACAGCACAGCACCTGCTGTTTTTTTCTCAGCACCCTCACGTGCTCCCCCCTCCCACACTCCTCTATCCGTTAATACTCGCATTGTCTAGCAGTCTGTTGCTTTAATAACAATACATGGACTCACATGGGCTATGCTTTCCAGGCTTTGTATTTTTCCTCTTACATTCTGTTGAGATTCATTCAAGCTATTGCAAACATCTAGTCACTTCTTTTTTCATTGCTAAACCCATGGCATGAAAGGAAGTGGTGAAATTTTTAGATGTGTTTGTGGGCACAAGAAGAACTGATTATGGATCTAAAGAAGCATGGCTGACTGCAGTGATAAAAAAGGTCTTTACAGAGAACCCATCTCCTCAGTTGTACTCTTAAGAACAGAACTTGCCAGCCATAGAATATAACAAGAGAAGATATGACCCCATAGATTGTGTCTGAAGTTTACCACAAGTTAAATACCATGCACTCATTCTTACACAGTGTTAATATATATTGGGAAATACACTGGCACCTTACATCAATTCATTAATTTAACCTTCATAGCAACTCGCTGAGTAGATACTTATCTTAACCCTCATTCTATAAATGAAGAACCTGAGGCCTAGAAGTTTTTTTTTTTTATTGAGAATAGGAAAAAAAAGTTTCCGCCTCCTCCCAGCCTCCCATTTCCCTCCCCCTCCCCCCCACTCTTCTCCCCCTCCCCCCACTTCTCTCCCCCTCCCTCTCCAATCCAAAGAGCAGTCAGGGTTCCCTGCCCTGTGGAAAGTTTTAATTCACTTTCTGGTTGTCATACAGTAAAAGAGCAGAGATACTATTTGGATTCAGGTTCATATAAATTGAAGCCCTCTTTTGTTCACTAGGATATCATGAAAAATCAGCGGTCATTAAATATTGAAATGAAAGGTCAGAGGAGAGTTAACAGCCATGGCCAACGCGGGGCTCACACAGTGACTTTGGAGTCCATCCCTGTGGCTAAAAGGGAGTCGTGTGTTTTAAATGACTAGATGTCTAGATGTCCTGTCAGCTCTCCTCCACGTTGCCTGGCTTGCTTTCATTCTTCCAAGGCACTGAGCTCTTTCCCAACTCCAGACCTCTTGCATATGGTATCTCCTGCATCTTGTATGTTTTTTCCATTCCATGCAATCACGGATTTCTGCCTCTCAGCTCCAACTTAACCTCTTGGCCTACTTATGCAAGCGTATCTGTGCCCTTTAAAATTTCTTTGTCAGCAGATACAATATTAAAGTTTGATTACAGAAGGAAATAGGGAGACATTACAGGAGGCAAAAGGTCTTTGCTGGGTTTTAGTGTCCCTTTTTCTTGGCAGTCTCCTGAAGCATACGTGCCTTGCTGGTACAAGGCTCCTAACACGGATAACACACGTTATCTGGGCTATGGATTGTTATACAGCACAGGTGCCAGCTTGATCTCACAGTCGCCTAGGATGTTTTCCACTAGCCAGCAGGTGTGACATACTTCTCCAGGAACAGAGAAGCTTTAGAGGAATGGTTCTCAACCTGTGGGCCATCGAATGACCCTTTCACAGGAATCACATGTTAGCTACCCTGTATATCAGATACTTACATTACGATTATTACAGTAGCAAAATTATCAAAATAATCTTATAGTTGGCATCACCATAGCATAAGGAACTGTTTTAAAGGGCTGCAGTGTTATTAAGATTGAAAACCTTTGCCTTAGAGGATTTTTTTTTCTTTAAAGTAAACTTCAGAAAACAGAGTTCCAAGCATTTTGTTGAAGTGAACCAGTGACTTATTGCCACCCAGTGAACTATGGACGTTAGCTCTCCAGCAAGATAGGAATTTTTGTGCCACCAGTACAGCTAGTTCTTCTACCCGTGACTCTTGTACTCTTTAGAGCTTTCTTAACTTTAATTGAACAATACACTGTCATTTGTTACAGGATATTTATTTACAGTACGCAAAGATGTGTTGTTATGATTGGTTTAATAAAAGGCTGAATGGTCAATAGCTAGGCAGAAGAGAATAGGCAGGACTTCCGGGGAGAGAGAGGAACTCTGGGAAGAAGGGAGGTGGGAAGACACCAGCGAGACAAGGAGAAAGACAGACATACAGAATGAAAAAGAGGTAAAAAGCCACGTGGCAGAGCGTAGATTAATAAAATCCGGTAATTTAAATTATAAGAGCTAGTTAGGAACAAGCCTAAGCTAAAGGCCAGGCTTTTATACTAATAAGTCTCCATGTCATTATTGGGAGGCTGATGGTCATGATTGAAAGTCCAACATGAAAGACTGGCTACAGTCAATCTAATTTTTATACTTTGCAATTCCTTATGTTGAACTTTCATGTTTAAATTACCAAGTGGCCTTATCTCCTTCCCCTTTTTCTCAGTAAAGTTTTGCTATTCAACTCAAGATTATAACTCATCATTTGACCTGGATTAGAGGTGTGTATCACCATGCCCAACACCTTGTGTTTTCTCTCTCTTGACTGCCTTTTGACTAAGCAATTATTGCTCTCCTTTGGATAATTCTATCACCATTTAGGTGTTCATATCATTTCCTGAGGAATGCTTTCTGCAGTATCTTACCTTCCACAATTCTACATTTGTACATTCATTTGTATATTGTTATTATCTCTATAGTAGTTTACTAAGTAATAAATTGCAAGAGGGCAGGGATTAAGCCAGAAGTTTCAGTGCCAATCATAGCTCGTGAGTCAATAAATATGTAACAGGTTGTAGTGGAAGATTAAAAGGGCCATTGTACTGTTGAAATATGGAGCGGCGGCGGGGCTGCGTCCCCAACACCCCAGCCGCCTGCTAGCTTATGCCCGAAATAACAACACACAAACTGTATTCATTTAAAGAACTGCTTGGCCCATGAACTCTAGCCCTTACAGGCCAATTCTCGCACCTGGACTAGCCCATTTCTAATGATCTGTGTAAGCACCCCAAGGTGCGCTTACCGGAAAGATTCTAGCCTAAGTCCGTCGTGGGTTGCAGCTGCCTGGGAGAGCTGAGCATGGCGTCTCTGCTCCAGCAGAGCTGTCGGGTCTCTCCGGGAGCAGAGCAGAGTCTGACCTCACTTCCTCTTCCGCCCAGAATTCTATTCTGTTTACTCCTCCCATCTATGTTCTAAGCTGAGGGCCAGCCAAGCAGTTTCTTTTATTGCTCAGCCAATGAAATCAACAGATTGATATATAACACTCCCACATCAATTGTACCTGGAATTTACTCTGGAGTGATGGTCACTTAGGCCTTGAAATAATCTCCTATAGATAATCATTAATTGTTATCTGAGATTTATAAGGCTGCTTTTTCTTGGGGGTTTTAGAATCTTAGTATAACCTCAGTCGTAAGACATTTCCAACAAAGCTGGAATTTTTATAGTGTCGGTGTTTTCTTAGTTAATGGTTCTTTAAGACAACTCCTAGTTCAGATAAGATATTTTGCTATTAGGGAATTTACTTGCAAAAAGGCTAAGAAGGGCTGCAGTGCTCTTACCCAGTTAGTCCCAGAGAACGGACACCCCTGCTGCTTTTGCTAAGCCTACATTCGTCCCGCAGTGTCTCTCTTCCTTCAACTGGCCCATGTGACTCAGAACACTGACATGTGGCACCCAGTGAGGTGGGCTCAGAGAAAAGAGCAGTCAGGACACTCCAGGACTGGAGGGGATGATTACTCACCGGTAAGTGAGACTCCAGGATTTGGCAGGGACCTGGGGAATTCCCCATCTCAGGAGCAACAATGTATGCAGTTGTTAAAATTCTTCCGAAAGAAAATGGAGTGGATGTGAAAAACCCACCAACCAACCAACCAACCAACCAACCAACCAACCAACCAACCAAACCAAACACAAAACAGCTTACTTGAGCTATCAGTACTGCTTAAGCATCATTGCTGCTGATTTCAGGCAACTCTTCACGTTCAATTAAAATTAATAGTGTGGAAAGAAATACTGAGAGCTGGGAGATGAGTTCATCAAAGAGGAGAAACTACACCAGTAAGGCTTTGATCTTTAGTGTAAGTCAATTTCCAAAGCCTTGGAGCCTCTGCAGCGTGAAGAGTCAGAAAAAACTGGGTCAGACCGAGAGCAGTTCAGTCAGACCGCAGAGAATGTTGCCTCGGAGATAAAAGTGATGTTCAGGAGGAAGGCAAAAGGGAGGAAGGCCAAGACACTACTCCTCTTTTAGACGAAACAGATTTAAAAAAAAAATTGTAGCATTAAGTATAGAATTGCAAAATTTGCAGATGCAAATAAAAGGAATGAAATAAGGGGGGGGGGAGTTTCTTCCCATTAGAAAGAAGAGAGGAAATAATTAATCACCATCAAAGACCTCTGGAGTCTCCTCATGAAGGAACTGAGGAATTGCTGCCTAAGGTCATAAGCATGCCGCCTCAGGTGCTTTCCAGTCACTGTGCAGCAAATGCCTGCAAACCAATATCCTTAAGGTTATGTTCAGGTGAGTTGGAAGTCTACAGAAACGACAGCTCTGAGGTGGTTAAAGAAGAAGCAGAGGCATAGGGTATGCATTTACCTAAGGTAAGACAGAGTTTACATAATTTGGCTACTCAGAATAGAGTGATTTCTCAGACTTCGTGGCAGCTAGATTAGAAGCTGGTCCTCAGTTGCCGAGCTTACTTGGTGGGAAGGGGAAGCAGCGGCCATGGAGCTTGGTGATCAGGCTAGAGAAGCAAAAGTGGAGGAAGCAGAACTGGAATTCTTAAGACTGCTTGCCTAGGTCACAGTTCCTTAAGACAATGACTCCTTCAGATAAGGGATTTTGGTATGGGGAGTCGGCTTTCTAAAAGACCTTTTGCGTATCAATAAAAACAGCTTCTGCAGAGCTCCTAGAAAGTCAAGTCCATGGAGACTGATTTCCCGCTGCTGCTTTTGCTAAGCACAGATTCATTCTGCAGTGTCTCTCTTTCTTCCACCGGCCCTCATAACTCAGAACACCATCAAAAGGTTCGACTATATAAAAGTCGCCAGTGGCAAGTAATTGAACTTACAGACACACATCGCTGTTGTTATTTGGCACACCTAGATGAGAAAATAAGTCCCGAACAAAAACGCAAAGTAGTTAAAGAAGTTTATAAGAGAATGCTGCAAGTCATTGGTAAAAGTAGTTCAGAGACAAGCAAGATTTCTGTTTACAAGTATTTACACTTAACCAGGCAGTGGTGATGCCCATCTTTAATACCAGCTCTCAGGGAGGCAGAGGTAGATGAATCTCTGAGTTTGAGGCCAGTCAGGTCTACAGAGAGAGTTCCAGGACGGCCAGAGATACACAGAGAAACCTTGTCTAGAAAAAACAAACAAACAAACAAACAAACAACAAAATACTTACACTTGTAAACTTTAACTCTTTCATAAACATCTACAAAAATTTATTTCTTCTTTGCCAGCTTCTTTAATTATATGTTAGTGGAGAGGAAGATGGTTTGAATGTAACCACTTTGTTTCTTATATATTTTTGGTACATTGTAATTAATCTGATATTAAAAATAAATCTAGAATTATCTTTTATTTGTACTGTTCATGTGGGTTTCTGGAAGGAAAAAAAGAATTTACTATAAGCTGTAGGGGGAAATGCTTTTTTTCTAGTGCAGGGGTTCTCTGGGTTTAAATGATTTATTGTGGACGGTGAGGGGCCGCCTGTTGCCTGTGTATTACCGTGGGGAAACCAGCTTTCCTTGGGAGGTTGTCATGATCTTGGATAAACCACAGAATCATATATTCTATGGTTTGGGGGGTTAACGGTCTCCTTTTTCTGCAAATAACAGACTAGACTGCTAGCTCAGATCCCTTCCAACTCTCCCCCCCCCTCTGAAAATGGACACACCGGAATATCAGTTGAACAATATTCCCAGTGTTAAGACTTTCCATTTTGATTACTATGATTTGGCTGCATCACTATAATTGTAATTACAACTTTTTTTTCCATTTACTTTATGTGTTTGGATATTTTGCCTGCATGTATGTCTGCACACAATGCTCACAGAGGCCAAAAGAGGGCATCAGATGCCCTGGGTCTAGATAGTTGTGAGTGGCCATGTGGTTGTCAGCCAGGTTATTCACCCAGTCCTCTTATCCGATCATCACCCCAGCTCATGACTGTCAGTTTTATTTAGTCAGTTTGGCATGTTAGAATATGGATCCTTCAGCTTCTGTGAGCTGTTTGTCTCCTGTGCAGGCTGCTCTAGTTCTGGCAGTGTTCCTTTGGCCTCAGCCTCTCAAGGGCTGGGAATTCAGGAGTCAGCCGACACTCCAGCAGAAGCATTTGCATTCTTCGGTTCGCCTTGCTTATATGATGATAAAATTTTCCTGGCCTTCAGTTTCTTGATTAGAAAGTATCTGGAAGATTTTGTTAATTGTTTTCGATTAAAAACCATATACATATGTGCCAGGTATACAAGCACCAAGGACACAGCACATGGTTTTTGTTCCGTGCATTTTGAGTGAGTTGACACGAGGATGACCCTGAAGTTACAAAGGCTAGTTGGAGGCAAGTCACTGTGGTTAGTCACTCTTAAGAGATCCAATACTATTTTTATACTTTTAGTATTTTCTACTAGGTAAGAACAAAAACCTTAAAACTAAGACGGAAAGGATAGAGTTATTCAAGATATACTGTGTCAAACAGAAAAAACTCACAAAGAGCTTTAAGGTGTCCGTGGCCATAGGCAAGAATTAGCATTAATGGAATGTAAAGCGGTTTGAGTGCCTACTAAAATCCGGAAGAACTCTTAACACTTGTAAGAAGCGTCTCAAACTGAACTAAACTACCTACCACGTTTAGGGCGCGGGACACTGAAGGTACTTTAAAATGTGAGCTAGGAAAGATGTATCTGAGCTAAGACAAGCTGCAGGGTTAATATTCGTTACTCTATCTAGCACCTCGCGGACGGCCTAATTGTTCGTCTCGGAGGAGCTCGGATGAACCTCACCCATCCGCAGACTTCCGTTTCTGACCGCGGGACTACAGTCGTTTTATTTTTGGCAACCTCCTTCCTACAGGGCCAACAGCTGCAATCCTCTTTCCAGACCTTCTAAGCGGCCCGCTGCCGGCAAGTAACAGGGGCTGCAGGGGCTGCAGGGGCTGCATTCTCCCCGTGCCCACGGAGCCAGCCGCCGTCCCATTGGCTCAGCCTGGAGCATGGCCGGCTGCCGATTGGTTGAAAGAAGTAGGCGGGAGGGAGGTGTGCCCTGACGTCATATGGGCTCCCTCGCAGCACAGGATTGTGGGAGGGACGGGCTGCCGCGGAGGAACTAAATACCCGGAACGACCTTTGCGGGCCAGGACGGTCACCGCCCGGGGCCTATGTCTCCGCCCACCGGCCGCGAGGGCTCCGCCCCCGCCCCGCCAGCGAGGCCATCAGGTGATCGCAGGCCGCCGCGGTCACGTGGACGGGCCGGCGCGCCCCGAGCTGGCCATGGCGGCCGCGGTGTCCGGTGTGGTGAGGCGGGTGGAAGAGCTCGGGGACCTGGCTCAGGCCCACATACAGCACCTTAGCGAAGCCGCGGGGGAAGACGGTGAGGGAGCGCCGCAGAGGGAGGCGGGCGGACGGTGGGGAGACCCTCGGGCCCGCCGCGCTCGCTGGCCAGAAGGCGCGGCCTGCGCTCCTAGGCGGGGTCCCTGGTCCTGGCCCTCCGAGGGCTGGCGCTTCTGAGCCGGCCCCCATTGGGCAGTCATTTACCCTCTCCTCCGAAGTCGCGCTGCCTTGCAGCGGGCTTCACACGCCTTGAAACCCTGTTTACATCCGACCAGATGTGTAGTGTCGAATCTGCGCAAAGGCTAGACTCTGAGTAAAAGTACACACGGACGTTTTCCTGAATGCCTAACTGTTCCCAAATGAACGATGCTTTTTTTTTTTTTCATCCAGCAAATACAGAGAGGCGTGCATGACAGTTCACGTTCTCATTACTGCCTTGTAAATTTCCCCTTTGTGTTCAGTTCAAAATTCAGTTGTAAATAAACGGAATTTCACACAGTTGCCCTGGTGTAGTTGAAATGAGCTTCCCTCCACATCATCTCAGTCCTCGCCGAGCCTTGTGTATTCTGAGAAATGTCTTGAGATGTTTCCTCGGGAGGAAACAAAAATGGGATGCGAAACACATCGTTCTTTTGACATCGGAATCAGTTTGCTTTTTATAATTTCTCAGTTGCAATTGGTTCGGCAGTACTTCATTTGAATGTTGAGCCTTTACCGTGCACGAGCCTTAAAATACTTGTAGCTAGACTCATACATTTTCCCAAGTGATTGAATAGTTGGTATATTTACAGAATCGGTTCTGCAATTAAATGGCCCACTTTCAATGAAGAACATTTGCTGGAGTATTTCTACGCCGGACGGTGTTCTTCAGTGTCCCACACACCACACTGAGGCTATGTCTTTTGGTTTGTGGCAAGTGAAACAGGCTTCAGTAGTGACTTGCCTAGTCTATATCCAGGTTTCTTTTAATTCTAGCTTTATTTGGATCATCCCAGAGCACAAATAATTTTTATTCTCTTATTGCTGAACCCAACAGTCTTTCATATTTTCTTTTGAAAGAATTCTGTGATCCTATGTAGAGGATACCTGGAAAGAAAAATTGAGTGTTTCATAGTTTTGGAGTCTTTATACATCTGAAATTTTACTTAATCCACAGCCATAGCTGTCCACTTTGTGAGCTCCTAGTCAGTGTTGAAGTTAATTTTACCAGATATTTACTAATAGAACTTACATGTATTTAAATTATACTTGACCCTTTTCCATACGACAAAAACAAAACACATTGGAAACTTATCCTTTAGCCTAACATTTTTTTATTAAGTCGTCAGTATTGAGAGTTTCTATTCAAACTAGGTTATATAAGGCCCATCTTCATTTCACTTAAGAATGCTCTTCGTGTTTGTGGCCATTTATTTTATTTTTTTTCTGATTGTTAGCAGTATAATACTGTCTTGTATGGAATTAGACCATAAGAAGGATATTTTCCAGAGATCATGTGAGTCACTTTTCTCTCTTGTCTTGCCAGTTTACTTTAAGTATTTCTAGCTAAAGGGAATGTGTTTTTATGGACTTTTCTAGCTATGCCAGCACCACACCCCTCCTATGGTAACAACTATAACATCTTGCTTCAGCAATGACTTGGTTCAATACAAGTCTCGGCATTTACTATAATCTAAGCATGTCGGGAGTGCAGCATTCCATACTATTTGGGTTCACAGTAGAATCTTGTGTTCTGAGTTGGTTGGTTGGTTCTTTTGGGCCAAGGAGAGATAGGAAGAGACCTAAGTAGATAGCATTCAGTGTAGGTGAATAGTGATCTTACAGCAACAAAAATTCCTCTAAAGCTATAGTTTAGTTTTTTTTTTTTTTTTTTAAATCGGAAAGCTAAAGGGTGTTATATAACTGCCAGCTGCCATACCTGATGGGGTTTTTATTCTAACACTGAATAACTTATCTCTTTATGTAACTGCAGAGGCTGGATCAGATGAGACCACACCAACTACTACATTGTCCACTGGCAAATGGTTAGAAATGGTCCTGTGTTTCAGATAAGAGGCCTAGAGACTTTAGTGTCTTGTACTGTGGTATGCATATATACATTTTACTACTGAAGTGAAATTTGAGGGAGGATAGTGTCTTTGGGACCCACAAAGTCTGAAATCAGAAGTCAAGAAAATGTGGTAGTGATGGGGAGATGGTGAAGGTTGGAAAGTTGGGTAAATTGTGATAAAGTGTATTGAGGTAGTAGAAGGTTTGTTTGTTGTTGGTTTTGTTTGTTTTTCTGTAGGTTTTGAAGGAATGAGGTAGTTTGCCCCATACCAAAATTTTAAAGGAATAAGATAGCTCTCTAGATTATAATTGGAGCTATAGCAACTAAAAATGGAAGTATGTTAGAGTTGTTTACAGTCTGATATTTTCACAAAGATTTGGCCAATTAATCTTTTAGGAAACATTTGCAATTGCATTTATGAAGTTACATGCATTCAGTGGAAGCTCTTTCTGCAAATTTGTGGATTTTGCATTCCCATAAAGGTTGTAAATTTATTAAGTATTTTGCGTATTTCTACATTGCAAAAAATATAATAACCTGAAAGCTACATAGATGGCTCAGAAGGTAAAGCACATGTTGTGTAGTGTGGTGAACTGCTGTAAATGTGAGTTGTAGCGGGCCACATTTAATCCCAGTGTCCTCCGGGTAAGTTGACCAGCTAGACCAGCAGAATCGCACGCTCCTTGTACAAGTGAGAGGCCTTGCCTCAATATGTAAGGTAAGGAATGATTGAGGAAAACATCTTTTTTATTGTTGTTATTGGTTTTTCAAGACAGGGTTTCTCTGTAGCTTTGGAGCCTGTCCTGGAACTAGCTCTTGTAGACCAGGCTGGCTTGAACTCACGGAGATCCATCTGCCTCCTGAGTGCTGGGATTAAAGCCGTGTGCTACTACCACCTGGCTTGAGGAAGACATCTTGATGTCAGTCTTTGCCCTCCACGTGCATCCTGCATGTGTGTGCTCATGTGTGTAAACAAGCATACATATGCATGTACACTACACATAACATACCAAGAAAGAGTGAGCTGTATACTTAATTCCTTAATAAAGTCTTTTAAGAATGCTATTTCTAAATTTAAGAAATAGCAACAGTGAATTAAAAAAAAACTTTAAGCCTTTGCTTTGAAGAATAAATTAATTTCATTGTGATTGGGTTTTATGTATGAAATAATATTTTAGGTAAGAAATTGCTATCTTTCCACAGTATAGTTTCTTTATATCATTTCTGTTACATAGTACTTTTTTTGTTTAAAATGCCCTTTGGATTTATGTAAAATAATCATGTTTTTATTACTTTCAGATCACTTTTTAATTCGGGCCTCTGCAGCTCTAGAAAAATTGAAACTCTTGTGTGGAGAAGAGCAAGAATGTTCAAATCCGTCAAATCTTTTGGAACTGTACACACAGGTACTAACACAAATGTGATGTCTGGCTTTACTGAGGGTGTGTTTAATGCACACTTTCATGTGGACGTGGAGACTTGTGGACTTGTGTGTATTCACGTGGAGATCAGAGGTTGATGTCAGGTGTTTTCTTCAGTCACGCTCCATCTTGATTTTTGGGACAAGGTCTCTCGTTGAACCGTAACTTATGAATTCAACTGGGCCAGCTGGCCAGCCAGTGAGTGCCAGAGAAGTACTTTCTTAGCCTGCCCAGTGCTGGGATTACAGGTGCCCAATGCCAGGCTCAGCTTCTTACATGGGTGCTGAGGATCTAAAGTCAGGTCCTAATGTTCGCATCAAATACTTCATTGACTGAGCCATCTTTCTCAGTCCCTGAACTCTGGCATTTTGATATCAGATTATTTAAATGCTAGGCTTCCAAAGGTTATATAAATAAATAAAATCAAATTTTATTTATAAACTTGTTTATAAATAAAATTAAATTAATTGTAAAGCATTGAATTTTGCTAAAAAGAAAAAAAACTGCAGTTTGAAAGGAGTAAGATTCATTAGATACGTAAAGAAAAATACTGCTATTAAAATAATTATTGATAACTAATCAGAATTCTAGAAATTAATGCCTAATTTTCTTCCCTGGAATTCACTTTTTCTTAGGATGATTCTCACAGTAAACATGATTGCTGTGCTGTCATCATATGCATTCGTGACGTTTTTCTGTTACTTTTTGCTTTCTGTCTTCGGTAGGGTTTCTATTGCTGTGAAGAGTTACCCTGACCACAACAACTTTTGTAAAAGAAAAACATTAATTGGGGTGGCTCACAGTTTCAGAGGTTTAGTCCATTATCACATGGCAGGACATGGTGGCATGCAGGCAGACGTGGTATTGGAGAAGCTGAGAGACCTACACTGCTGGCAACATGAAGTAGTCTAAGGACTGGGCATGGCTTGAGCACATATGAGAACTCAAAGTCTACCTCCACAGTGACACACTTCTTCCAACAAGGCCACACCTACTGTAACAAAGTCACACCTCCTAAGAGTACCACTCTCTATTGGGGCCATTTTCTTTCAAACAACCACACCTTCCTTTTGGGTGGTATATGCTTTCTTGGTCTTTCCAAACAAGCTGACATCTGAATGAACTGTATGCCATTATAGTAATTGATACTTGAATAGCACTTTATAGTTGGCAAAGTGCTCTCGTATGCCCTTTCTTGATTGCTAAGAGAGTAAAGATAAAGTAGTTATGAAAAATGGAGGACTTGGTTAAGTTTGGAAAGTGCACATTTGTAGCACTGTGCTTCTTCATAGGAGGTACATAAGAGTGTTACTGCCTCCAAGCATGACTGACTTAGCCTATAGTAGCTAAACCCTAAGAACTAACTTGGAAGTCTCTAGCTCTTCAGAAAACTTTTCCCTCTTGTCTGCTATGGTGAGTATTCTGCTTGTCTTTCACATGAGGATCCTCTAAATACTGAACTTCTCCCAATACAGCAGAATATCTAGGGATACAGACTTAGATTTCCCATGCCTTGAACTCTGCTCATGACTCTGATTCCTTAGCTTCCTCTGTAAGATGCTCATGGCTCTGAATCAAGATTGTAAGAAGCCTGATCTCTCTGCCCTTGGGGATAAGGCTTAGGCCTTATTACTTAAGTATCACAAATTGTGCTTGTAGTGTTTCATGTGTTTTACATATTCATTTTACTCTTAAAGAAAGGAACTTTGAAAGGTACTGGCTTGTCCATGGTTAGTTTTGTGACCAGTAGAAAAACTACCACTGTAACCCAGTTTCCAGCAGATTAAAATAAGTAAGAGGACTAAGGAGTTTTAAGGTCTTACAGGCTGCTGGGGACTCAGTGTTAGAAGTGCACACATTGATGGCATACTTCATTTATGTGGTGGCAGGGTGTATGCTCTCAAATACTGGCTGTATATTTGGGAACACAAATCCCCCAAAGATTCAGCATTAAAAAGTAGAATTAGACTATAAAACTTCAGGTATTTATAAATTATCTGGGAATTATACAGATATGAACAGCAAATAATAATTGATTACATTTTCATAATTATGACATGTTAATTGAAACATGAATCTTCATTTACTTCTTGAGACAGTAATCCTTTTGGTGCCTGAACATTTTGCTTCCTTTCAAATTTAAATACAGTGCTGACATGGTTGAGTGTCTAATAAAGGCTAAACACTTTGCTATCCTGTAAAGTTTCATCTTTTACATATACTTTTTTTGTTGTTGTTTTAAGGCCATATTAGACATGACATATTTTGAGGAGAATAAGCTAGTAGATGAAGATTTTCCTGAAGACTCTTCTCCCCAGAAAGTAAAAGAGCTTCTCAGTTTTCTTTCAGAACCAGAAATTTTAGTTAAAGAAAACAATATGCATCCCAAGGTAAGTGCTGTGCACATGCAGATCATAACAGAACATTGTCACATTGTCTTGCCACTGTTCTGCTCTTTTGTTTGTTTTTGTTTTTCAAGACAGGGTTTCTCTGTGTGGCTTTGGTATGCTCTTTAGACTATATTTTTGATGCTTGTGAATGTATCCTTGTTTTAAGTTAAGATTAAAAGAAAGAGGTTTGCTGAGCTTGGATTCACATGCTTTATTCCTATCACTTGGGAGGCAGAGGCAAGGGGATCTGTGAGTTTGAGGCCAATCTGGCCTACATAGTGAGTTCCAAGCCAGCCAAGACTATTTAGGAAGATCTTGTTTCAAAGTGGATGGGGAAGCCGGGAGGTAGTGGCACACGTCTTTAATCCCAGCACTTGGGAGGCAGAGTCAGGTGGATCTCTGTGAGTTCGAGACCAGCCTGGTCTACAAGAGCTAGTTCCAGAACAGGCTCCAAAACCACAGAGAAACCCTGTCTCGTAAAAAAAAAAAAAAAAAAAAAAAAAAAAAAGTGGATGGGGATTGGGGGAGAGGAGGTTAATACTCTAGACCATGATCAGAAAAGTGTATTTTATGAACTACTTTCAGAATATTTATATAATGGAATTTTAATTGTATTGCATACAGAATCCTTTTCTAACACAGATATTTCCTTGTCATCTTTACTTTTGCAAGCACTGTTTTTTGACAGTCATAAAATCTAATTGTCTTTATTGCCTTTTTTTTTTTTTCTTTAGAGTTTTGAGACAGAGTCTCACTGTGTAATACTGGCTGCCCTTGAACTCTGTAGACTAGGCTGGCCTTAGACTCACAGAAATCCACCTGCCTCCACCTCCTAAGTACTGGAATAAAAACCATGTGCCACCATGCCCAGTCCTTACTGTCTGTTTAAATCCTGACCCTGGTGAACATTGCCACCTTTTTTACTGGCACTGATCCTTTGTCTCCTACATGTTCTTTTCGCCATCTTTAGAAGTTTTTGCTTGCTCTTTGCCAGAACTCTTCTCTTCTTCATTGTAGAGACAGGCATTGCCCAAGGATGTCTCCTTCATGCTTTGATATCTCTGATCTGTCTCTAATGTCCTGTTCACATGCTTTGTTAACAGCCTTCTCTAGTTGGCCTTATGTATCTAGGTATCTAGTCCTGGGTTATCCCCCCCCCCTTTTTTAAACATGTATTTGTGGGTACAATGTGTGCATGCTCATGTGTGTGCCACAGTACACGTATGGAGGTCAGAGGACAACTTGCAGGAGTCAGTGTTCTTCTTCCACCATATGGGCTCTGTGATTGAATTCAGGTTTCAAGTTGTGGCAACAAGTACCATTACCTGCTGAGCCTTCTTGCTGGCCCTGCTGGATACTATTTCAAGTAAATGATTTCTTGTATTTATGTGCCTGTTGACCATCTATCTAAATACCTTCTTGGCTTTATGTATTCATTAGGACAGGCTTTCTGGTAGAGCAATAACCCCAAGATTTAAAGACCATACCACTATAAACATTTTGGTTTATTTAAGTTATTTTTTCATATATAGCTTTTCATTATTCTAGCAAATTAATTCTTATTCTTTTCTGTAGTTCCTATTTCTTTCTAGAAAAATAGATATTATCTTGACTCAAAGTCTTCCTAAAAAGGGTATCTTTTTAATGAGAATGGATTTTGCATTTTTCCAAGTAATAGTAGGGGAATTTTCTACTATCATATTTCAACTTAATTTTTAATACTACTTGAAATTAAAGAGTTATTTTGCTGTATATATACCAACAGATGACAATATTTCTACTTAATTCAAGCATAAGCATTTCTCTGTAACCTAATCTGGACACATTCTGTGAAATGAGAATGCTTTTAGTTGCTTAATTTTCTTTAGAAGTTTGATTTTGTAAATGTATGGCTTTTTTGTGGATATGCCTTTTGTGTTTCTTTTCAGCTGTGCGATTTGCTTGGGGATGAGCTACTGGAATGCCTCTCCTGGAGACGAGGAGCCCTGTTGTACATGTACTGTCACTCTCTGACTAAGAGAAGGGAGTGGCTCCTGAGAAAGTCTAACTTGCTCCAGAAGGTAAGAAACAATTTCATTTATGATCTTGATTGTTAGCTTTACAGACTTTAGAACATTTTATAACAACAGTAGTGAAATCAGAGGTTCTGGGCTAGTAGACCGATGTTTTAGGTTCACAGGCTGTGTTCTTGGGATTTCTGTAAAGACTAAGATGATACATGAAAGAACAGCATTTGGAGACTACTACATGTGTTTCTCAGGTTCTTGAGTTTTATTTTTGTTTGAATATAAGATAAAGCTGTTAATTTCTAAATATTTTCTTTGGTGAAAGAAGTTTTGTTTTGTGTGTCTCTTTGTAAGCAAGGTAATCCTGAGAAGCCTGTAGGACCCTGTTCCTAAAACAATATGACACTGTCTGTTCTAACAATTTTTATTCCAAAGACATGAATCTTAGTATTGTGTCACTAAGAATTCCAGCTCAGTCAAAATGTACCCATAGTTTACATAGTCTTGGAAATGGGAAGTCATACTTTTAGGTAGAAAAAATTAGTTATATCTGAATCATAAAACAGGCTAAAATATAGTTCGCTATATTTCAATATATAGTTCAATATAGGACACTTGTCTAGCATTCATGATGCCCTAGGTTAAGTACCAAGTACTGCAAAACAAACAAAACTCCATATTTATTTTTAAAGGTTTTTTGAATTCATGTTTACAACATTCATCCTTTGATAACATTTTTTTAATAACTTCATTGCTGCAACTTGTATTTGTGGTTGATATTTACTCCTTGTTCCATATTCATTATTTGGGAGGGTTTACTTATATTACAACAGTCTCAGGGTGATAAGTCTTTATGCCACTGGAATATCATAGTAATTATATGTACTTCTGTATCGGTCCATTTATCCTTGAGTAAAGAATGAGGCAGAAAGTACTTGTTTATAGTTCTGTGCATAATGCTATAATTTATTTGATTTCTTTATTTAGTACCTTGTTGATGGGATCAATTACTTGCTGCAGATGCTAAATTATCGATGCCCTATCCAGTTAAATGAAGGTGTTTCTTTCCAAGACCTAGACACAGCTAAATTACTGAGTACAGGTAAGGTGATTTCTTGTTAACATTTCTAAGTGAAGTTTTCTTTTTTTTTTTTTTTAAGGTTTTAGAAAGCTTGCTAACTACTTTCATTGAAATTTCATACGAGATTTAAAATGAATGCAATGTAGAAAAACACTTAAAACATGTTTAGTTTTAGCTAGATGTATTGGCACAAGTCTTTATAAAAATCCCAGTACTCAAGAAGCAAAGGCATAAGAAATTGTGAGTTCAAGATCAGCTTGTTCTGTATAGTGAGTTCCAGGACAGTCAGAGTTACATAGTAAGATGTGAGATGTGTATGTGTGTGTGTGTGTGTGTGTGTAGTTTTGCTTTTATTCATGTATTCATGTGTGAGTGAATTTATGTGCATGTATGTAGGTACCCATGGAGGTCAACAGGATGCAGAACCTGGAGTTAATTTGGAAGAGTTAATGTATCATGTTACTTTTGTTTTGACAAGAACTAGATTTGGCTATTAAAACCATACTAGAAGTAAGCTTTAAAGGAGATAGACTTTTAGGGCTTTTTGTGTGCTAATTGTACTTGATAGGTAGAAATTGCTTTACACATAGAAAATAGAATGTGTGTTCCTACTACTCCTGGTCTACCTAGATCTCTTATTCTAAGTCTAATTTGTCTTTATAACAAATTAACATGCTTTGACCTTAAATATTTAATTGCAAAATTTCTGGGAATAATGTTAAAGGAATAGTCATCTTTTGATGGAAATTGTCCTGGTATTCTTTTTTCCTAGTGATACAAAGCAACTTGGATATCTTTAGCATCTGTGATAGTTTAGAATTGTATGGCCTACCAAACGCATGATAATACATAAGACTGTTAGTGTACTCAAATATAAGATGTATTATAACAATATAGTTATATCACTGATCCTAGAGCATCCTTCAAAATAAACTTTGTGTTCATGGATGCAGTTCAGAAAATTTATGAGAGTTCTGAAGTTATGTACAGCATTTAGGCTATAATCTAGAAGGGTTCCACCAGTGAAATTAAATCTCAAAGAAGGTCCTAAAGAGGCCTCATAGAAATGTTAAGAATAACTAAATTGTAATTTAAAATATTATTTGACAATAGTCTGCTTTGTTTGGGGAATTTCTTATCTAGGTAAAAGACACAGCATTGATTTAGTTAGAATTGTGCTAGTGATAGTGGGCTTTTCTGAGCATTAGTAAATGGTATGAAAAATGTTTATTGCTAAAGACATTATGAGTTTTTCAATAGCCGATGTTGCTTTCTATAAACTTAACTCTAATTTCAAAATAAATGACCTTCCCAGGAATATTTAGTGATATTCATGTGCTGGCTATGATGTACAGCGGAGAAATGTGCTACTGGGGATTAAAGCATTGCACAGATCTACAGTCAGAAAATAATGAAGTTGATACTGATGTTTTTGGAGCAAGTTGCACCACACACAAAGAGCCTTTAGATTTCCGAGAAGTAGGAGAAAAAATTTTGAAGAAGTATGTGTCGGTGTGTGAAGGACCTCTGAAGGAGCAGGAGTGGAACACGGCGAATGCTAAGCAGATCCTGAGCTTCTTTCAGCAGCGCTGTAGCTAGGTGCTCGTCTGTCCTCACTGCTTGGAGGAAGATGAGATGGAAAAGACGGCTTGAGGAGAGGCGGTGTCTACACTGACCCTGAGTACGTACACTACGTAAAGATGCCCAGCATGGCTGCCCTGCTCTAATGCTGTCACCATTCATTTATAGTCCTAAATCTGTGAAAAAGTAGTCTCTCCCTTCCAAAATAGCATATATGTTATTCTAACTGAACTGAACTGCATACAATCCTGCCACTGGTGAGGAGGACCCCAGTTATATTTCACTGTGGTAAAATATATGTAACACAAATCTGCATAGTTCAAAGATGAAAATCAGTTTTCTTCTTGTTTCAGATATATAGATCAGTATAAATGTAGGCAATTAAAAGATTATAACTATATTTAGATTTCATTTCCAGTAATCTAAATGGCAAAAGATTTTAGGAATGAACCATTGTATTTATTTTGCCATGTATTACTAATAATACTTAAATTATTGACTTACTTTATAAATTATTTTTCTTATTTTGTTTAAAACAAAAACTGCATGGTTTCTCCAATAATGAAGATAAAAATCAGTGTAAATGATTCTGTCAGTTCAGATGCTTTTAGGGCACATCTTTGCATATAATGAACTTTACATATATAATGAACTTTTAGGGCACATCTTTGCATATAATGAACTTTACATATGTTTTGCCTTTATTAGGATTGAAATGCTGATGGCCAGAGAGCCTAGTTTGCAGTCTTGCTCACCATCTTTCTGCCTACCTCAACTCCTGTTGTCTTGGGATAGTCTGTATGATGATCCCTTCTGATGCACTAGACTTCTGTCCCAATGACATCTTTACATTCCAGTAATTTCTGCTCCTGCACCTTGTGCATTAGCCATACTCAGTTTCTCTTTCTAAAATCTTAAGTTTCAGTAACTGATAACAATTCTCCGCTTTTCAGCTTTTAAAATTTCCTTGTTTTTATTGGTTTCTCTCTATTTTTATTCTACAGCTTTTATCCTTTTTATAGGTTTCTTTCTTGACTGTTCTTCTGACTCTTAGTGAGCCTCTTTCATGCTTTCTTTGCCCTGCATTTCATGGGACGTCATCTGAACTACTCTCCCCCATTATTTCCTCTTCTGTCTTATCTGGTAGTGTTGTCCTTAGCTGGCTTTCAACACTGTATTAATCTTCCATCAGCTGTTTATTCTTAGGAGACTTAGTTATGTGGAAGGCATGTAGTCTTTCAGAGTGTGTTTCTACATGCGTGACTTCACTTAGAAGAATGTTGACTGTAAGCAACGAAGGTGCCTGTCCTTTCCCCCTGTGGCAGAGTCAAATTCATTAGTCACCTCTGCTGCTGTTCTTTTAAATTCTGAAGGAGTCAACTTATATTTACTCATTTTTCCGTTTTAAAGAAAAATAGGTTGCCTATTTCTTGATGACCAATCTTTTCTAGTTCCTTGTTTTCTTGTTGTTTCTCACTTTCTGTCTTCATGTAAGTTCTGTTCTTTCTCTTTCTTGCTTTTTACTCCAAATGCTCATGCTAAAGAATATCTTTCACAGCCATTTGGCTTGCAGTGCCCATAATATCAGGCTGATTTCCCTGCCAGGAACTTGAGCCCCAGTCTCCTTGCTTCCTCTGAAGTTTATTTCCAGCTGCCTATTAAATACTGACTGCACAAAAAAAAAAAAAAAAAAAAAAAAAAATACTGACTGCACAGTAATTTTAAGTTCAGTATGAGCAAAAGACAGATACTTCATTTTTAATGGAAAATCTTCTCTGCTTCACTCCCCCGCCCCGCAGTTTTGTGTAGTTTTTCAGGAAGAGAAACAGAAGGTTTACCTTCCCAGCCTCATTTCTATACTCACTCTGATTTGTCTTCTAGATCAATATTTTTTCAAACATCAAAATTACAGGCTCCTTTTTGATCAACAAAATTCTGAATAGGCAATGGTAGCTAGGGGAGATTCCTCCATCCCTGCTTCAACTCCTGGCATATCTTTATAAAACCAAGATTTTTATGTTTCCTAGCATTTTAGCAAGTTTTATTATGAAAATACTTTGGCTTTCTAAAACTAAATAATCTTTAATGTGATTTTTAGAAGCACAGACTTTTTCAGTGGGTCATAGTCAATTAATCAAGTTCTTCCAGTACTTTCCCAATGCACTTATGTGTAGACACCATTATTTCCAGGCCTTTCTTTGTGGTCAGGTAAATAATTTACTTGTATGATGTACTTTTAGTAATACTGTGTGTCCAGAGGCTGTTTTCAGCCCTTTCCAGTAGAGATTATATATTCCTTCATATTTTCTGTCTTCCTTTTCCCACATTACCACAGCACAATGTGTTGTAATTATTTTTCTTACTATTAAATGAACTTCATATCTTAAAATTTTACCTTTGCACATACTGTTCATTGCATGGTAGGTAGTTATGTTTTTTGAATTAATGAGGCATGATTTGAAATGCCAAATTTTGCACAAAAGCGTTGCTGCTATTGCATTCCAAACTGCCATGCCCTCTATACCAGTGGTTCATACATCAAAAAGGAAGATATATTCCTCAGAAGAGTAAAGTGTTACTTGGATACTAAACCTGAGAAAACAAGACCTTGTCTTCAGAAGCTGAGAACTTCATGTTTTGCCTTTATTACCTTTGTGGACTCACTGGTTGGTACAATTATGAGGGTATTCTTGGGTGCTTTTGTATAATTTACTCCCTCCCCCAAACAATTGGAGAACAATTTGTAGACCATAATAGTTGCAGTACTTTTTACTGTGGTATTATAAATGAACAACACATTTTGTATTCATTTAATCTTGATGAGTAAATTCTTTTATGTAGAATGAAGTAACCTCAAAATACCAAATATTCCACATATGGACAATAGTTAAGCCTCCAATCGATTTTTTCAACAACTGTTGTATGCCTACTACATGCCATGTCTTGTCCTAGGCACCCAGGATATAGCTTTGGAAACACTATCATCCATCAGTGGATGAGGAATATACAGCATGTCAAGGGATAATGCTTTTGAGCATGAGGTAGGGTGTAAGGGACAAGTGTGACTTGGAGATGGGTGCTGTTTTATTTAGAGTGATGAGAACGGCACATCTAAGCACCTGTCTTCAATTTCCATCCTGTTATTTAGATACCTTGTATATTCAGTACCCTCAAAGATTTTCTTAGGGAATTCACCACCTACAACCTTCTCACTTTTGCTGCCTTGAATGGACTTCTTATCAGTGGCATTCCTAATGTCTACTGCCTAAAGGCCTTGGCATTTTATTCATTCCAAGTAGTTTTCCTACTACCTTCCAGTTCCCTTTTCTGTCTTCTGTCCACAGAAGCCAAACTCTGTAGTTTCTTTAATATCACTTCCATATATATTTAGAACACAATATGAGGTAACATAGTTTGGGAATATTACATTAAGAGGTACTTAATATGTCACAATTAATGTATACATTATTCAGGCTGATGTTCAGTGGGTTTTGTTTTCCTACTTCTAGTGAAAAATCACTTTATCTTCAGTTGGAATTCGCTGCTATTTACTAAGATGTAAAATGCTATAGGATTTCCCATAATCCTTAAATGTTTATCCTTAAATGTATGAATTTTCTGATATGGATCGGGCTGTGAGACTTGAATGTGAGTTTGAGGCCAGCCTGGTCTACAAAGGAAGTTTCAGGACAGCTAGGGCTATTACACAGAAACCCTGTGTCATAAAACAAAAACAACAACAACAAAAAGACTAAGAGACTGTCTCTTACTATGATTATAGGCTTTTTGGCTACTGTGTATTATTTGGTGTTAAGGCACATATGGCATTCCCTTGTCTTTTGCATACAGTAGAGTGAGGTAAGAGTCATGACTAAAAGCCCACCATAAAGTTACATTCCTGGTGTTACAGCCTTGCTGTCAGTGCTCTGATCTTCATTAAAATGTATGAGCTGTGTGTGAAGTTGTTGTCTGACTTATTCATGACACTTTAAAAACCCACTGCTACTAACATGGTCTGCTTTAGATTGCTTGTATCCTTGGTCCGTCTTTTAGGGTCCCTTTTGTAACTATGAGGATAACCCATCTGCCACAGAATCCAGGATTCCATAGTTCTCTAGTATTACTTACCCTGAGTTCTTTTAATATAAAATGAAATACATTATGGAAGTATTATATTAACATAAGCTTAATATAGCCGGAATTAAAAGTATTCATTATATACTTATGCTGGTGTTGAGTAGTTTTGTTTTTGCGATTTTTAGTGACATTTTCCAACTACAGTGTTTTGGAACATGATTAATAAAATAAAACCATATTCCTGTACTTGTTTCTTGTTTTCTTTTATATTTTATTCTTGCATCAGAATAAAAACATTTCCTCTCAGTTTGCTGTCCTGATTTTTGAATGCTTTTTTTCTGGTCCTAATAACTTTCAGACAGGTTAGCATAATGATTCAGATAGTGAGTTCTGGAGCTAGAAGGCCTGAATTAATTCACAACCCTGCCATCGTAACTGTAATCCTATGTAAATTACTAAGTCTTTTTGGCTTTTAATATTCTATTTCTTTTTATTATTTTTAAGTATGTTGAAATGGTGCATTTCTGTGCTCATGGCCCGCAGAGGCTAGAGGCTTCAGATCTCTGGAGCTAGAGTTTCAGGTGATGTGAGTCAACTGGGGTGGGTGTTAGGATTCCAACTTCCCTCCTCTGCAAGAGCAGGAGGAACTCCTAACCACTGATCCACCTCTCCAGCCCATTAATCTTACTTTCCACAAATATTTCTATAAGGAATCTGAATTCTCCTCATTCAATAGATAATTCACATTTCCTTGTAATACAAGAACAGTGGCATTTTGTTTCTTCATGCTTAACTGACTTAGTTTCTCATGCTAATTTTCTTTCTATGAAAATAAAACAACGTAGGGAGGAGAAATGCCATATAAGTAATTCTTACGTTTTCCTGATGACCCAAGCCTGTGCTTGACCTATTTGCTAGCAATGGCGTGTGGAAAAATCATTTTAAATTTAGATTCTCACAGAGCCCCAATTGCCCGGTCGTCAAGCTTTGTTGAACTTCTTGTCATTCAGATCCTCAGCTACTACTTTCTGAATGATGGGCCCTATTGCAAAGCATTTATGGTCTACTACTGAGCAGTAAGTACTGTTCCATGCGCCATATATTATTCTCCACTGTTTTAATATTCATATACTGGCGACTTTCTGGTAGCCTAGTATGTTCTTTAAAGGTTTAATGTTTATAAAGATGTGGATCTCGCCTTCTACTTTGAAGATTAAAAAATGGGATTAATTTTTAAATATCCTATGGATTAGATATAAGAGAACATTTTGACAACAGAGGTTAAGCCAATTGTATATGCAGATAATAAAATTTAAATGTTTTCACAAAAACAATATAGCTGGGTATCGTGGAGTGGTAAGCACTTACAGGCTGACAATTTTAGCTTGAGATAGTCTATTTGAAAATATCTGATACATGCTACCAAGTGTCTTTCCTAAAGGAACCATATCCAGTGCTATATAATATAGTCTACCTCCTTTTTTAAAATGTCTTTTAAATTAAGATTAAAGTGAGCAGAATAGACATGACTTCCGAAAGACTAAAAATTCACTTGTTGCTTTTAAGAATACCACATTCTGTTTTCTTCCATCGATCATTGAACAAATTTTTAGTGTACTTAAATTTTTGTAGTGAACCTAAGACGCCATTTTGGTATAAGGTACCTAATGTTTGGGCTTTTTTGAGGCAAAATAACAACTCTTACGTAAACAAAATATGAGTGGCCACGGCCAGAGACTACTCAAGTTACTTTGAATGGCACACTGAGTTGCAGAAGCAGTTCACAAGAACAAAGGCCATATATGAAATACATTTACCACCTACATTGATGGCAGCATTATTGTACCCATCCTAGATAAAATTGGGTAAAATTGGATTTCAGATGTTACATAATTTACTTTAAGATAGGTAAAGGGCGGCTGGAGAGATGACGGCTCAGCAATTAAGAGCATGTACTGTTCTTACATGGACCTGAGTGGGTGGCACACAGCTGCAAGTTCCAGACCCAGGGGATGTCTGGCCTCTGCGGGAACTTGCGATTCATGCAAATACTCACACACCTATAGTTAAATTAAAATCTTAAAACATTTGTAAAGGCTAGATGTTTCCTAGCTTCCTAACCACAAGCTTTACCTAATATTCCTGAGAAGGTTAGAACGAATACAGTGATTGACGGTAAGGCGCTATTAAAGGACATTACTGAGGCAGTTTGGGCTCTCCAGCCGCAAGACTCTTTCTCCAAAGCAGGACGTGCTAGTCAGTCAATGTCACCTATCCTGCAATATCTTTAATACAGATATGGCTTCTTGGAGAACTTTAGTTCCGCAGCCTCCTGATAGTCTCCGTAGGTTCAGTTTATTCGAAGCTCCAAGAAATTGGTAAATTGGTGATTCCAAAACACAGATGCACACACACACAACCCACTTATACCTAATTCTTCAGGAGAAGCAAGTTTAATTAGGACCAATATCACAGAAAAGGGTAGCTATTGAACAAGCCATCGCTCCTAGATCCTTGCAGTGAATGGAGCCAGGAGCCAAGGATCAAGTGTGTGCGTGCCTGTGTGTGTGTGTGTGTGTGATATAGTATCGTCTGGGGTAAGGAGGTAGGGCAGAGGGGGCAGTCGGGGTGTGTGTGTGTGCGCGCGATATAGTATAGTCTAGGGTAAGGAGGTAGGGCAGAGGGGACAGTTATTCCGGGGTCAGAGGGTTCCCAGCAGTGGTGAAAGAGCTGGCTGTGGTGACCAGCACGAGTGGGTGAGCGATGGTTGGCGCGGACCTCTGCCCGGAACCGCGCCCAGTAGGTCAGCCCCGGGCGGCCCAGCGCGGCGGGCGGAGGCGGAGACGGAGGCCGAGCAGCCAGCAAGCGGGTGCGCCGGGCTTCGTCGCGCGGCGACGGCGGCGGCCATGGCTGGAAGCGAGCCCCGCGGAGCCGGCTCGCCGCCGCCCGCCAGCGACTGGGGCCGCCTGGAGGCCGCCATCCTGAGCGGCTGGAGGACCTTCTGGCACTCGGTGGGCAAGGAGCGGGCGGCGCGGACGGTCTCCCGGGAGGAGGCGGAGGAGGAGACCAGCGCGCTGACGCGGCTGCCGGTAAGCCAGCCCGGAGCGCAGGCCACCACTTCCGGGTGTGTGCTCGCCTGGGACGCCAGTGCCCAGAGTCGCCTGGACGTTGACTCTTGGTGTGCCCCAGCCAGCCAGGGTCGCCCCACGTCTCACACTAGTGACCAGCGAGATCGCCCACAAATTGTCAGCGGTCCAAATAGGATATGTGGAAATCTGTTTTAGGGAAACGGGTTAGCTTGGGAAAGCATCCCACTGTCTCTGTTCTGCACATCCTATCTTCAGTCCCAGGCTCAGTGTAGCCCAGTTATCGCCTGGAGCAAGCAAGTTTCACATGCCTTAAATGACAAAACTACTACGTAATTGAAAAATAAACGAAGTTACAAGGGCCCCAGGTTAGAACAGATCACAGGAAGAGTGCATATTATTTAAAAGTTTCAGAGAAAGATCAGAAAATGAAGAGATCATACATTGTTGATTATTACAATTCTTTTTATCTCAGTTGGATTATTGGTGCGTCCCACTGACATTCATTCCAAATGTAAACTCCCCAGGCTTCTTACCTGTGTCCTTTGAAACGGATTAATAGGCTAAATAGAGAAATTCAGACGACAGAGTCGCACACTTTCGTTTTGATCTAGTGGTTAAAAATCCAGAAAAATTTCCACTCGATAACACGTTTATTCTGAAAGAGAAATTATTAACTGGTCTATCAAAATACCCACAGAAAGAAAAATATGGAAGTTGTTATTTTGCTTGAAAGATGAGGCCTTGAACTTTCAAGAATGTTTCATAGGTGTTAGGAATGAAAACGTTGAGTTTTGATTTTTCTCTGGGTGAAGGAAGACAAGACTTGGTAGTAGGAAGAAGGGCTCGCTCGGTTGCCCTTTAAGAGAGCAATGCCTTTTCTCCGCCTCTGTTTCAGATCGATGTGCAGCTGTATATCTTGTCCTTTCTTTCACCCCATGATCTGTGCCAGCTGGGAAGTACAGACCGTTACTGGAATGAAACCGTGAGAGACCCAATCCTCTGGAGATATTTTCTCTTGCGGGACCTCCCTTCTTGGTCTTCTGTTGATTGGAAGTCACTTCCGGACCTAGAGATCTTAAAAAAGCCTATATCTGAGGTCACCAACAGCACCTGTTTTGATTACATGAAGGTGTAAGTATCAATTTCTGTGAATTAGCAGGAGATAGTAAATGTCACGCTAAAGTAGTCCACGCTAGTTCTAACACTGCTACTAATTTGTTGCGTGGAATTTGTCTAAATGGCCCCTTTAAAAAAGTTATGGTTTGAGTTAATTGACTTTTTTTCATAAGACTCTTACAGCTTTAACCTTTTGTGTTATTTCCCTGTGGTGACCAACCAGTTTTCAATTAATTATATGTGATACAGTTGGCAAGAAAGAAGACATTTCTTAAAATTCTCATAATCTTTCTAATATGTTTTGTTAAATTATAAATGCTTATAAATGCCATAACCAGAGAAGGAATGTCCAGAGATCAGAAAACGATTCTTTTTGACTGGGAAGAAAACCATTTTTGAGACTTTTTTTTAAAAATTACTATTATTTATTTTGTGTTTGTGTGGGTAGACACACACATGCTATGGTACTTATGGAGGTCAGAGGATGACCTTTGGGAGTCCATCCTCTCTTTCCACCAAATGGGTCCCTGGGATCAAACTCAGAACATCAATCAGTCTTGGTGACATTTACCTGCTAAGCTGTCATAGCTTCTTTTTTTTTTTTAATTAAAAATTTCCACCTCCTCCCCACCTCCCATTTCCCTCCCCCTTCCCCCAACTCCCCTTCCCCTCCCTCTCCAGTCCAAAGAGCAGTCAGGGTTCCCTGCCCTGTGGGAAGTCCAAGGTCCTCCCCGGTCCATCAAGGTCTAGGAAGGTGTGCATCCAAACAGACTAGGCTCCCACAAAGCCAGTACATGCAGTAGGGTCAAAACCCAGTGCCATTGTTCTTGGCTTCTCAGTCAGCCCTCATTGTCAGCCACGTTCAGAGAGTCCGGTTTGATCACAAGCTACATCAGTCCCAGACCAGTTGGCCTTGGTGAGTCCCATTAGATCAACCCTGCCATCTCAGTGGGTGGGCGCACCCCTCGCGGTCCTGACTTCCTTGCTCATGTTCTCTCTCCTTCTGCTCCTCATTTGGACTTTGGGAGCTCAGTCCGGTGCACCAATGTGGGTCTCTGTCTATATCTCCATCCATCGCCAGATGAAGGTTCTATGGTGATATGCAAGAAATTTATCAGTGTGGCTATAGGATAGGGTCATTTCAGGTGCCCTCTCCTCAGGCGCTCTCTCCTCAGCTGCCCCAGGACCAAGCTGGCGTTGTTGTTCTCCCCGTCATAGCTTCTTTCACTTGGTTTTTATTTTGCTAATTTTCAATGAGGTATATTTGGGTGCCTTTGTGTATTTATTTAGTGTTTCGAATGAACTGTTGCTTTGGAGACTATGAAAGGCGTGTTTAAGAAGTTTGATATTAGTAGCTTTAGTGATATTTTAAAATTTCTGGGATTTAACCCTAAATATCTGTAGTCCATCCTTATGGTGGGGATTCTCGATCTTAACATTAGTGACATTTGGAGCAGTTGTAGGGGACGATCCTGGAAACTGTAGGATGTATGGCATCATCTCCGGTTCTGCTAAGTTGATGCTGGTAGCACAGCCTCCTCTTCCCCAGATGTGAAGATAAAGTTGTTCAAACATCGCCACATACTATAGGATAAGGGATAAAAATCTTTCTCAGGAAGAGAACAGTTACTCTTCTATATAATTAGTTTCAGCTATTCCAACAAATACTGGTGTTTCATGAAGGAAACTAAATAAAAGATAAGAAGGTAAAGAACATCTTCCTCGGGGACGGTTCTGTAGCTTCGCGATTCCTTCCACTCTCTGGCTCTTCGTGTTCTTCCCTGCCATGGCACTCTGCATACGTGTTACAATGGTGCCTCTCACCAACTGTCTGGGAGGGTTGAAACTATAATCTCGATATTACTATGCCTTGCAAGGACTCAGTAAGTGATATATTCTCAAATGAACAAACGTTAAATGTTTTCTGTTTTATTTTCTAATTCTGAGGGTTTTCTGCAGCTATAAAATGTGCTGTCCGTATACGAGAAGAGCCTCGAAAGCCAGCCGTCCTGTGTACGGAGCTGTTACCTCCTTCTTACACTCATTGATCATTCAGAACGAACCCCGATTTGCTATGTTTGGACCAGGTTTGGAAGAACTGAACACATCCTTGGTGTTGAGTTTGATGTCTTCTGAGGAACTCTGCCCAACTGCTGGTTTGCCTCATAGACAGATTGATGGTAATTTAATTTTCATGTTAATGTATAATACGTAGTAATTCTAGCACTAGGAGCTTGATGTTAGTGCTAAAGGATGGGCATTTCTAAAATTAAATTGTGTAATTTTATCTAGAAATTGTAATTAAATCTAGAAATTGGTGAACGAACTCCCTGGTCCCACTGGAAAAAATTAATATAAGAAGTATATTTTTCTTAATTTCTCAAATTTGTATAACTTAGAATTTAATATGTTAAAATAAGTTATTGTGTTTTAACAGTCCATATCGTGTTTAGAATAAGAACAATTTGTCAAGAAAAGCCATTGAACATCTGTTTGCCAATTATTTTTTATACATGTTGGTATTTTTAAAAAAAGAACTGTATTATTACCTCCCCTCTACAGAAAAAAAAAACAACAAAAAACAAACAAATAAACAGAAAACAGCTCACAAAACAGTATGTGACGTTTGGTAAGGTGAGGAAGTGTCATAAACAGGAATAGCAATGCAATGTAAGGTGTGTTCTACTCACTATATGGCATAGATTCAGAGATTTAGAACAAATCTTGGTCCTCTATGGAGACAGTGGCTCTCAGTGAGGCTACAGACACAAGTCCTGAGGTAATTAGAATATGATCAGTTAGTTTCTGAACAGAAACATAAGAATCTAAGAAGGCTGCGCATTGAAGATGCCAGCGAAGACTCATCAGTATTAACTGCATTGTTCTCTCAAAACAAGAAGGCTAAAAGCACAAAGTTCTGAAGTGTCTATAAATCTACCAGAGCTAGGTAACCACCACCATCACCACTTGGGAAGCATCAGTATGTGGGAGCTGCTGAAGAAATCTCATCAGAGGGCTGAGGGGATCAAAATTTCACTTTAGAAAAGTTTACTCTGACTCCTGAGTAAAAAACTGGTTAGAAGGGCCTAAAGAAACTGCTATAATCTACGATTAAAATATATATGAAAGGAGTCATTGGATAAAAAGAATGAATTGAGGATGAAAACTGATGCAATTAACTGTTCTTAATGATTATGTAGTAAAGATAGCAAATTTTTGTCTTGTGGTTTCTGTTGGGTTTAAAGTCATTCACTGGGGTAAGGAATAACCAGAGGAGAATGACTTTTGTGGCTATCGCTTCTTTCTTTCTTTCTTCCTTTCTTTCTTTCTTTCTTTCTTTCTTTCTTTCTTTCTTTCTTTCTCTCTCTCTCTCTCTCTCTCTTTCTTTCTTCTTTTCTTTTTTTTTCTTTTTTTTTGGTTTTGTGAGTGGCTATATCTTTTGGTGGCAGGAGCTAGAGATCTTGTCAATTTTATTTTTACTTGTATCTGTAATGACAGACATATCATAGGTTCCACACTATGGTGGTTTGAGTGAGCATGGCCTCCATAGGCTCATATATTTGAATGCTTGGCCCCCAGTTGGTAGAATTGTTCAGTAAGAATTAAGAGATGTGGCTCTTTTTTGAGGAGGTGCATCACTAAGGGAGGGTTTTGAGGTCTCAAAAGCTCTCACACCATTGCTAGTTAGCCCTCCCTCTGCCTTGTGCTTGTGGCCCAGGTGTCAGCTCTCAGCCACTGTGACAGCCTGCCTGTTGCTATGATCATTTCAATGATGGGCACAGACTCTAACCGTTTGGAATCATGAGCCCCCCCCCCAAATTAAGTGCTTTCATTTTATTTTATTTTATTTTATTTTGTGTGGTTTTTCAAGACAGGGTTTCTTTGTAGCTTTGGAGCCTGTCCTGGAACTAGCTCTTATAGACCAGGCTGGCCTCGAACTCACAGAGATCCACCTGCCTCTGCCTTCTGAGCGCTGGGATTAAAGGTGTGTGCCACCACCGCCTGGCTTTAAGTGCTTTCTTTTATAAGTTACCTTAATCATGGTGTTTTGTCATAGCAGTGGAAAAGTAACTAACACCCACACACACATTAAATGAATGGCTTACAGATTATATGTCCAGATCAGAGCAAGATCTGAAGAAATTAACATTTTGGAGCCATAGACGATTTAGGTTCCCATGGACCTGGAAGTTTAGGAGGCTAGAGAGAAAGACAGTGAGCCGCAAGCTGAAGTCTGCAAAAGGGGAAGGGATGACCATGATGGCAAAGTTGCAGACGAAGAGACTGCTCTCCAGCTGAATGGTGTCTTTTTCAGATGGAACTATTCCAGATGATTCTTGAGTAATGGTTTGACAAGTCATTGGAAGTAGAGAGATCAGCCCACTTCTTCACTATAGGATATGAGGAAATAAGCGATTTTGATAACTGGGAGTCCATGGCAAGACAAGTATTACCTAAGGCAGGCCAGTTTCAGGCAACCCTTCAGAAAAAGCCAGAAGATATGAGGAAAGTCGACAGTTGTGAAATGGCAATTACATTCTCTTTACAGTGACTTAAGTGATTGCTTGAAAATGCCAGTCTGTGGGCTCAGAGAAGAATATGGGTTGCATAATAAGTTGGACTCCAGTTAGGTGTGTTGAATGGATAATTTATGGAAATTAAACTGGTAAAAAACAAAGCAGAAATGTCTGGTTCTCTTTCCATGTACTTTTTGTGGGATAACATGGCTGGAGGCTAGAGGATCATGTGACTTGGGCTAGTTATATTTTAAATAGTACCCACAAGTCCAAATCTATACAAGGTATGCTTAGAACGGTGTGATGTATCATACCTTATTTAAGTAGAAGTCAAAAGTTTGGGGATGAAAGACTGGAGTAGTTTCTAATGAGTTAAGTGGTAACAGACGATGTCAATTTGTTTGTATATCTGGAGGCCCATGGCTTTGTAGAGAAGAGAAACCCTTAGATATGTAAGTAAGTATTAAGTAAGGTATCTACTGTTGCAGGAAAGGCTAGGTAAAGCAAGAGAATTTAGAGGACTGGTTGAAAGAAATTACAGGTTGTTAATTTTTACTAAAAGCAGAATGGCCACAGAGAGAAGTGGACAGATGGGAGGGGACAAGTTTCTAGCAAGAACTAGAGCTATGGAACCAGGATGTTTCCAGGGGGCCAAAAAATACATTGATCATTAACAAAACTCCCACCATCAGCAAAACAGAAGAGGCTAAGAAAGGGGTAGCAACTGTTGGGTGACTCAGACACACAGCAGTAAGAAGCCAATAGTTAGCAATCTAAGGGTATCAAATATTAGACCTCCGGCAATCCTCCCAGGAATCCCTAGGAAGTAGAGGTTATTTCATTTTCATGGCAAGTTTAGGATTCTAATCCGCACTCAGCATCTGCTGTTCTGGCTCAGTTTCTACGGCATTTCTAATGCTGCACCTCATGTTTGTGAACAGTTTCTCAGACGGGAAGAAGGGGTCTCCACTGAATATATACATGGGTCATAAGACCAGTGGACATGTAAACTATGAATAGGAGTCTTGTTGAGGATAAATAGAAGTAGTTGCCATGCCCCAGCTGCTCCTGTGATGCTTGTCACGTTGCCTGGAGACTGGAAAGTCAGGATGTGCCCAGTGCGCTCTGTATCTGTGCTGCCAAAGTTCATACAACTTGCTCTCCTCATCACAAGCACGGCAGTTTATTCCAAAGTTGCGTGTAACTTGCTACTTTTTTCCCCTTTTCCCCTTTTGATTTCACTGCATAATCTTTCAGCGGAATTTTTAAGTGTTTTTTTTTATTGTTGGCTTGTTTGTATAACCAACTTTCTCATGTAGGTATTGGATCTGGAGTCAATTTTCAGTTGAGCAATCAACATAAATTCAATATCCTGATATTATATTCGACTACCAGGTAAGGCTGCCTGAAACATCAGCAGTGGAACATCTATTACAGAGGGATGGAACCTGTTTCATATCTTTTTTTTTCTTATATACGTGTGTATTTTCTTCTTGCAGGAAGGAGAGAGACAGGGCAAGGGAAGAGCACACAAGCACCGTTAACAAGATGTTCAGCCTACAGAGCGAAGGCAATGAGCAAGGAAGCCGCTACAGTGTGATTCCACAGATTCAGAAGGTGTGTGAAGTTGTAGATGGCTTCATCTATGTGGCAAACGGCGAAGCTCATAAGCGTAAGCATTCTTATATTTCTTCTCCAAGGTACAGCATCCTTTGCAAAATAAATAATCATATTTTTACAGCACCACAATACTACAATAGTTAGATTTTACCACTGTGATTTTCCAGCCATTACTGTCACTAGTGTTAGTGTTAGGACTACATGGGAACTTCCTAGCATGCCACACTGTGATCCATAGATTTTGCCCATTATCTAGGACGTCTGGTTTCTGTAAGCACCACAGAGTCCTGATATGTGCCTAAGCTTGATTCTATAGGCATGTTTTTATATAGCCGACATTTTAAATTACTGATGCTTTCTCTGCCTCTGATATATTCAAATAATCTACATAGATAACTGAAAATGTATTGGTTTATTCTTACCCATACTGTAGAGAGGTGCGTGGATAAGATGTTAGTTGTGTAGATTAAAGTTAAGTTAATTAAATCAGTGGGTTCATAACACTCTCCATATACTCTGAATAACTGTCACTGACATTGTTTTGGTATGACATTGCTGTCATTGAATCTTGAACCAGTATTATAACTTCCTCTCAATCCTCTGTGTACAAGATAAAATATAACTATATAACAAATGATTTAGTATGCATATTGCTTGTATATAATATGCACATGATACATATGTCATAGTTATTTAATGTGTTGATTTTAATTTACAATGAATTTATTTCTCTGCCAATCTGTTAAGTCCTGGAGGCAATTATACTTAGAAATCCTGGATAAATTATTCATAAGAAAATAATGAATTATTATCTGTTATTATAGGGCTATCTGTAAAGGAAAAAATTAGAAGCAGAATGAAAGGTAGATCGATTTGTTCATCAAACAGTAGTTGTAGAGGTCAGACGCTGTATTTGCGGGTGGAGATATGATGAGAGCTACAACTGAAAGAGAACATGCTTTCATCTCGTCTTCCAGATTGGTTCCAATAGGCCCCTGTAAAATAGTAGAAAAACTAGGGCGTTAACCTGGTTCATAACTGAGGCCTCAGACTCAGTCCCAAGCATTGTAGCTGGAGGTCTTTTCCCTGTCCTGTCTGGTGCCGCTGGATCGTTCCTCTCCCGCCCACCAGTCCAATCACTCAGAGGCTTGCTATTAACTGTAATTGGCTGGCCAATGGCTCAGGCTTCTTACTGACTGGCTCTTATATATAAATTAACTCATTTCTAATAGTCTGTGTATCGCCTCATGTTCTGTGGCTCACCGGTAATGCTCTGGCATCTTACTCCTCCAGCGACTGCTGGCATCTCCCGACTCCACTTTCTCTCCCTGTCTCCCTGCTAGGATTCCCATTCTAGCAATACCCTTCCTGCCATAGGCCAAAACAGCTTCTTTACTAACCAATGGTAATACAACGTAATCACAAAATACAGAGAGGGGCATCCCACATCAAGCCATGATGGATAATAACAAATAAATGAAAACATAGAATACAAAAATAATCTATACCTACTTACTGAATTTTTTCCCACAAAGCTTAGCTAGATTTTCATTACGAGCTTAGTGGTAGGATAGGAGATCTCTGGTCTTTCATGAAAGAGGCATGTCTTGATCTGCTGCTATTCCGGTGAGAGGAGCCCTATTTTCTATATCTGTTTCTCAAATGAAGCCATAGCTTTCTACCAACAGTGATAGGATGAGAAATTACTCCTGCCGCTTTTCCGGCAACGGACTGCTCCTGAGAGAAGTGTAGAAACAAATGCTTTTCGCCTGAGCACAGAGGTAGGAATTGAGTTTGAAGCAAGTATTCTTTTGTTTTCTGATCCTGTGGAGGGAAGGATGTTTTCATAGAAGACCTTTCTACCAGTACAGGGCAGAATTCTGTAGTCACCAAGAACACTTCCACTGTTCATGCTCAGGGGTATCCCCTCCTAAGACCGAAGCTGGTGTGTAAAATGTGAGCCTGGACATCACTATGTTGCCTGGGCTGGCCTTGAACTTATGACATTTACTCTGCCTCATTCTCTTGATTGCGAGTTTACAAGTGTATCATACCTATCATACCTAACTGCAGAGCATTTGAATCCTCTGTGTTGACACTAACTACAGCAATAGAGGGCAAATCCACCAGCGACGGACTAGTTTGACTCTAACCAATATGTTAATGATCCAACAGTCAAAGGAACATGCCTGCTTCTAAGAGTCTGTCCTCATTATTTCCGTGTCTAACTGCTTTTCTAAATAAAATGCCTAGCGTTAAATCTGAAAGTTCTTAGGCAGAAAAAGAAACAGTGGCTTGTATCTATAGTCTAAGATTCTTGGCAGGCTGATATAGGAGAATGGCCTGGGATTTTGTTTACCACATGTTGTGGTATTTCTTTATGGCATTATCAAAATTTCTATCTAATTTGAAAGACAATTTAATATAATTTTTTGGCAGAACAATAAATAAATTTCAGAAATAAAGACAGCTTATTATGTTTAAATCCTGGTAAAAAATTTAATTCCTTTTTTTTTTTTTTTTTTTTTGTTTTTCGAGACAGGGTTTCTCTGTGGCTTTGGAGCCTGTCCTGGCACTAGCTCTGTAGACCAGGCTGGTCTCGAACTCACGGAGATCCGCCTGCCTCTGCCTCCCGAGTGCTGGGATTAAAGGCGTGCGCCACCATCGCCCGGCTCAAAATTTAATTCCTTTGTGTGTTATTTTTAAGTATAATTATTTTTAGAGTAATGCAAATTGCATATTTTAACTTAAATTCCTTAGGACATGAATGGCAAGATGAATTTTCTCGTATTATGGCCATGACAGATCCAGCTTTTGGATCTTCAGGAAGACCACTGCTGGTTTTATCTTGTACTTCTCAAGCGGATGTAAAAAGAATGCCCTGTTTTTATTTAGCTCATGAGCTGCGTCTCAGCCTTCTAAACCACCCGTGGATGGTAAGGTCCTAACTGCTTTGATGACAAAGAATTGGTTTTTAGTGTACTTTCTATGGTATGTATTTATTTACACAGGTGTACGTGTTGCTTGCATGTATGTGTCTTTTTGAGCTTTCGTTTATGGTAACAAAATAGCTAAGACAATAACTTAAAAAAGGAAAAAGGGCCTATATTCTCTCAGTTTTTAATGTTTTAGCTCACGATCAGTTGACCGTCTTGATTCTGAGGCTGTGAAAGGCAGATCATGATACTATGAACACGTGATAGAGGAAACCTCTGTCTTAGAGCAAAAGAGGAAGAGAAAGAGGATGGGACTGAGATCCCAGGATGACCTTCAAGGAACATCCCAAGTGACCTCCCAGAAGTCACCACTTCTCGAAAGTTCCACCGCTCCCTAACAGCAGTGTGGGTGGGGGTCAAGTCTCTGACACCCAGAACTTTAGGGGACACAATTAGAATGATAGCGTTTGTATTTTAAATGAACTGCCACTCTAATGTGATTTAAGGCCTTGATTGATGGGTGGCAATAAATTTGACTTGATCACCTGTTCCTTACCTCTCCTATTGTAGGAACAGTAAGACAGTAACTGGGAGAGGCTGTAAGGACCCCACTCCTGTGCTTTCTCAGCCCAGTGTGTAGCTTTAAGAACCTTAGTATGAGTAGCATTCCTCGTGTTAAAATACAGGTCGTTGGGGGTGAGGATGCTGCTCAGTGGTGAAGTACCTACCCAAAATACAGGAGACCCAAGGGTTTGGTGCCCACCACCACTGAAAATGGACACCTCATCTCATAGGTTAGTGCTTTAAAGTTTATTTGAATAATAAAATCTTTTTTTTTCAAATGATAGTTGGCATGAAATGCCACAGATGAAATGTTTGTAAGAGTCTCTATTGGTCTATTTTTATTTGCATCTATTATTATTATTATTACTTTTGAGACAGAGCCTCTCTGTGTAGCTCTGGCTGTCCTGGTACAGGACATGCTATGTAGATCAGACTGGTCTTGAACTCATAGATATCTACCTGCCCCTGCCTCCCAACTGCTGGTACTAAAGATCTTCCTTTTTTTCCCAATCTACCTAAAGGTGTGTTGATTTTGTTTAAAATCCAGGAAAAAAACTGTTTATCCTTTGTGATTTTAAAATTATGGTTTCCTTTATTTCTACTGTTTTCTTGGTTGTTTCTTCATATCTCATGATATGGTGTTTGTTTTGCCCTGATTTCCCTAAGCCCCTCAGATACATTGTTAGCTTGTGTGTTTGAAATCTTATTTATTTACTGGGGCTGGGCCCCAAGTATGCCCTACTTCTGAAATCGTGTGTGTATATGTGCACGTGCGTATGTGTGCATGTTTCAATATAGGTATTTGTTGCTCCAATTTGCCTTTATGTACTGTGTTTGCTGTATCCCATATTTGGTACATTTTCCCCATTTTTATTTGTCTTTCTAATTTATCCATTGGCCCATTGTTTGTTTAATAGCATGCAAAGTCTATCCATTTGCCCATTTCTAACTTTTTGTTGTTATTTCCAGTTTTATTCTGCATTTAACCTTAAAAATACATATGATTTTTTTCTACTTTATTGTTACCATTGTTAAAGATTTTGTGGTCTAAAATAATGTGTATTCTAAAGAATGTTCTAATCTATGTTGGAAAAAAGTGTATATTCTGCAGCTTTTGGATAAAGTGTTCTCTAATGTCTGTTAGGTCCATTCGGGTCTGGTTAGCTTTACAGTATGTCACATTTACTAGTTGACTGGTTAGGTTCATTAAAGAGTGTTTTAGTTAGTTTTTTGTTTGTTTGTTTTATTTTTCAAGACAGGGTTTCTCTGTAGCTTCGGGGCTGAGTTTTAGTTTTTAAAGAGGATCCTTTGGAGAAATGTGCAAGAAGCCTGTCCCTCCCATTTCTAGAGCTGAGTACTAGGAAATAAGACACACACTGAAGTGGTTAGAAGATGTTAGAGATCACTTATTTACACTGCTGCTCCCAGTGATAGTGCTTGCAGAACTTAGTCTTTGTTCGGGTCATTTTATTTTAGCTCTTCAAAAAATAATGTCTAGTGAAATGCCACTCATTAGGATTCTGGTTTGAACTGACAGCATCCTTTCTCATCTGCCCACAGGTCCAGGATATGGAGGCTGAAACTCTGACGGGCTTTTTGAATGGCATTGAGTGGATTCTTGAGGAAGTAGAATCTAAGCGTGCAAAATGATGTTCCCTTTGGACCTTGGGAAGCCGCAGGGCAGGACTTAGGTGTTTCTCATCCATCCTGTTCCTGCCTTTCTGTAGGAGGGCTTCACACTGGACAGCTATAGATGCCATGGTTCTGACTCTACCACAAATCAGCTGCAAGTTTCAATCCTATTACTTTTCCCCAAAATGAACTCTCATATTTTTGATAACTTTTATATTTTCTGTCTTTTTGAAAATATTAAACTCTGAAAAACAAAAGCTGTGGTTCTCTCATTTCTCACAGTTTCTCTGTTTTGCCATCAAGTTTGTCCTGATGGCAAATAGCTTTTCATAGCATCTTTTCAGGGACTCGTTAACTGGTTATGGGAAAAAAGGTTTAATCTATTCTCAATAGAGACACTAGTTATGAAAATTTCAGAACTGCATTAATTTGGCCCAAACCCCTGTTCTTTTTTGAGAGAATAGAAAGAATATTATGTTATATCTGTTATTGCTTCAGTGAGAATTAGCTTTTCCTGGAAGTTGTTGTGTTCAAATAATTTTGAACATGTGAGTACTGAATCCCGACTCATGAAGAAAATTCCCCAGAGATTTACATGTGTTATACTACAGCCTCACCAAATGCTCGTGTTTTGCAGAGGAAATGGCCTACCACGTGTTGGAACTGGGGAACTTTAAGATAATAGTGAAAGAAATATAAATGTTGCTATATGGTTCTGTATTTAAATGCATTTTTTTGTGTGTGGAGAAAGTTGTAATATACATATGGTCATAGTCTTTCTAAGTATTCAGGTGACTGTCATTTCCATTTTGACCTTCTGGTGAAGGTCTTGCTAGCAGAGGTCACAGCTGTGCTGGACCTCACCTGTCAAGAGATACCTAAATGGGACTACCTCGTTGAGCAGGATTTTCCTGAGATAACACATTTATTTACCCGCGAATCCATTGATCTCCTGAGTAGCTTTAACCCACTCATGAAAGCAGCTCTCAAATTGGCTCTTAAAGATCCCATTTGTTTCTACCCCTTAATATTCTACGCAAGGAATTAAATTCAGCTCGTGCTTCTGAAAGGACAGATTGTATTAAAATCACAGCCATGGTATTTTTCTTGGCTTTAGTTGAAGGAACAGAGACACAGAGAAGTGGGGAATTCTATTAGCATTCCCAAGTCTCAAGTCTAAGCGGGGAGGATGTGAGACATGGAAACTGCAGATTCCTTCACCTAAGTTAAAAAGTTACGAGTTATTACAATCTTAATCGAGAAATCAATTTCCTGGGGCTGTTGAGATGACTCAGCATGGAAAATCCGGACAACCTGAGGTAGATCCTGTGTTAGTTACTTCCCTGTTTCTATGATAAGACACCCCAACCAAGGTTTCTTATAAAAGAAAGTATTTACTTTGGGGGTTCATGATTCCAGAATGTTAGAGTCCACGGCCATCAAGATAGGAGACGTGGCAGCAGGCAGGCGGGCATAGTTGGTATAGGGCAGAAGCTGAAACCTCACATCTTGATCCACAAACACGAGGCAGGAAGAGAGCTAATTGGGAAATGGCGTGGAAATGAAAATCCACCCCAGGTGACAAGCTTTCTCCTACAAAGCCACACCTGCTACCCTTTCTCAAATGTTTCCATAAACTGGAGCTCAAACTTCAAATATGTGAGCCTTTGGGGGTGGGGCGTTATCACCCAAACACCACACAGGTCCTGAACCTACACTGAATCAAATCCCAAAAGTTGTCCTCTTATCTCTACATGTATGCGGTGGCATGCATGCATATATGAACATGTGTATGCTCGTGAAGAAACACACACCCACACAGTAATAACCTTTAAAAGTCAATTTCTTGAACTCTGTTATGGCTCACTAAACTCCCATCAGGGCGGTTTAGGGGATGAAGTAAATAATCAGCTAGGCGTGGTGCCTCCTGGTGTTGACAGTGACCTCGTTCAAATCCCAGTTATCCACGTAACCAAGGAAGTTCCTTAAATTCTGGATGCTAGTTTTCTCTTGTACAGAATGGGGATCGCTCTATTTGCCTCCGAGTTGAATTTTAACTCCACCAAGAACTATTCAATTCACTTTCTGTGAGAAGATCTTTGTTGTGCCCAGAGTCTGGACCCCCCAAACCACCAAGAGACCAGATTTGATGCAAAACCAAAGAGTCTTTTTTGTTTGTTTTGCGAGGCAAAGTTTCTCTGTAGCTTTGGAATCTGTCCTGGAACTAGCTCTTGTAGACCAGGCTGGTATCGAATTCACAGAGATTCACCTACCTCTGCAAGTGCTGGGAATAAAGGCCTGTGCCACGAGCGCCCAGCTTCCAGGTGTCTTTTTAATTATGGCTTAACTCATGTCCTCTGTCCGTCTGTCTGATCCAGTGGGTGGAATAGGAGAAACCTGAGCTGCACTTGGGCACTGGGGCAGGGTATAATATTGAGGGTAGACCAAGGGGGTCATCTCAGGGTCTGCTAGTTGCATAGTAACAGTGTCAGGATTGGCACACGTCCAGGCTGGGGAAGCTGTCTTGAGCTGATTGGTCAGCTGCAGCTGCAGAAAAGTTGCCATACTTGGAGTCATGGCGGCGGCGGCGGTGGTGGTGGTGGTGGTCGTGGTGGGCCGGTTCCTGCATTCCATCATCAAATCAGTAAGGCACATCCAGAGTCGCCAGCTAACTTCTGATCCTCCCAGTAATTAGTTAGGGCAAGGTTGGGCAAAGTTGGGCAAGGTCGAGGGCTCAGTACATTCTGCTGAGTCAGGGGCCTTGTCTTGCTAGGTCTGTCCTGGCTGCCAAAGGAGAGAGTGCTGGATTAGGGTCTGGATTCTTCACTTTGCTGTTAACCTAAGTTTTTAAGTGTTTTGTTGTTGTTGTTGTTGTTTTCAGTATCACTTTGAGATGATTGTCCTGCTGGGACTTCTACTTAACAGCTATGGATTGGATGATTAAAAAGTAAGGGCCAATATTCAATCATCCAAACTGTTGAAAAATAACTGAAAAAATGTGCCTTAGAGATGCTGTGAGAACCATATGCATTTAATTTGTAAATATTGTGAACTAAATTGTATCCTCCTTCTAAATTCATAGATTGAAATCCTAGCTGCCAGTACACCTCAGAACATGACAATGTGACTATATTCAAATGTGACTATATTCAAATTGAGAATTTTTTTTTTTTTTTTTTTTTTTTTTTTTTTTTTTTTTTTTTTTAAANTTTTTTTTTTTTTTTTTTTTTTTTTTTTTTTTAAAGACAAGGTTTCTCTGTGGAGCCTTAGCTGTCCTGGAACTTGCTCTGTAGATCAGGGTAGCCTCTGCTTCCTGAGTGCTGGGATTAAAGGTGTGTGCTGACACGCCCAGTTGAGAGACTTTAATTAAGGAAGTAATAATGATCAAATGAGATCACACGGTCACACCTAATCTAATATGACTGTTGTCCTCATAAACAATGGGGCACACCAGGGATTTTATTGATATTTATTGAGCTCTACATTTTTCTCTGCTCCCCTCCCTGCCTCTCCCCTCCCCTCTTCAAGCCTCCCCCAAGGTTCCCATGCTCATAATTTACTCAGGAAATCTTGTCTTTTTCTACTTTCTACTTCCCATGTAGATTATGTCTATGTAAGTCTCTCTCAGTGTCTGCATTGTTGTCTAAGTTTTCTGAGATTGTGGTTTGCAGGCTGGCTTTCTTTGCTTTATTGGTGTAGGAGGTTCTGTATTTATTTGTGTTGCTTTCATTGGTTGAATAAAGAAACTGCCTTGGCCTCTTGATAGGGCAGAACTGAGGTAGGCATGGAGGCCAGAACTGAATTCTGGGAGAAAGAAAGCAGAGTCAGAGAGAGCCGACATTTCCTTGCATCTACTGGTTTATTTGGTGTAGAGTAAAGGTTTTTATATATTTTTTCTGTCTTGTGTTTTATCTACCCTCTTCAATGGACCAATAGAAAAGGAGAAGTTTTCATTTCTCTTGTCTTTTCTCATCGCAGCAGCAATCTCTTGTGACCTTCTCTGTCCCATTTGCGTCTCTTGCTGGTTTTCATACTGTCTCTTAGATACCTTGTGATCTTGTAGATTCTCTCATTATTAAAGCATTCCTGACATGGTGTCTACATGCAATAGCTCACTGTAATAATCTAAGTAGTGATGACAATTATATTTTGTAAAAATTGTTCCTAAGTTCTGAAAAGGATCCCTCTGCTTTCTTTAGACCTCCAGAAGGTGGTACTGTTGCTATGTATAAAAGATGGAATCAATGGCCAGAAAAAGAGCCCTTTCAATGCAACTTTTACAATTTTGACCAGATTGGAGATTCAGTGTTTTCCGAAGCATGTCTTGGAGTCTATTATCTTGGTTCTATAACATCGTTTGTAAGTGGGTTAAGTACCTTGCTGCGGCATTCCCCAAACTTTTGCTGTGATGGACTGGAGTGTGAGTCGACTAAGATGCTTTAGCATGGGAAGTTTCTCATACTTACTCTCAGGGGAAATACAGAACAAATGTACAAAAAGCAGGTTTTAAGGGACTCAGGCATGGTAGAACATGACTCAAGCATCCCGTCATGAAAATTCACAGGAAATTTTCTTCAAATGACATGTAAGACCAGAGGATTGCATTGAGAACATATATAGAACTATTATAAATGAACAATAAAAATAACCAAATTAAAATGTGTAGAGAATCTGAATAGAGATTTATCTCTCCAAAAATGATACACAGTGATCAATAAGCAACTGAATAAGCTCAACACCAGTAGTTATTACAAAAATAAAATCCAAACCATGTTTTAGCCAATGATGCTGACAAGTGGGTAATGGAAACTTACGTGTTTATCAGTAAGGACGTAAAATGGTGTAGTCATTTGTTAACAGACGAGCAGCTCTGCAAAATCTTAAAATTAGATTTATCTAAATCTCTTAACCCAGCAATTCCATGGCTAGGTTTATACCTCAAAAGGAAATGCAAACACACTTCCATACAAAAACATGTATGAATGATCACAGCGGCATCATCCATAACCCACAGGACCATCACATGGCAAATGGTTAGACTACTGTAAACTCAGTGTGGATATAATATTAATTATATATTAAATAATATAAATAATATTACCCAGTGTAATGCTATTAGAAAAAGAGAAGTATTAGCACTTGCGCCAAGGCATATGAACCCTGAATACAGGAAAGATGATATAGATGATTCTACTTAAGCAACGTAGAGTAGGAAAACAGACAATCCATCAATCACAGTTGCCTATGACGACAGGGGGAATGGGATCATGGGCTGTTTGGTAATAAGATTTTGAGGATCTTTCTATATGTTTGGAGCCCCCTTTTAAAGGAGCTAAGTTACAAATTACCATGTTTCAGTAGGAAATCTAGGTTAATAGTTTATGAAATGAAATAGTAAGCAGTAATAAATTACACTGACTGGATAGAGAAGGTTTTCTCCCTTGGACTTGGATGACAGTAAAGTGTTGTGTCCCTACTACCGTATTTCTGTGTATTTCCCTTGGATTTTCTGCAACTGACTTCCTAAGATGGTGTCTGTTATTGAATAAATATACATGTTCATAACTATTCATTTTGGTAAACTGGGTCCTTCAGATTTATGAAGCTGAAGTTTTGGCTTATTTAATATTTTTAAATTTGAAGTTTTCCTCATGTAAAAAAGCATTAACGAAATTAGTGGATTCTTATTTACATGTACTTGGGCCAACCTTTTTGAATTGAGTTTGTTTAAAATGGGCGTGTTAGTTACAGCAGGGCTTGATTTTGTTGTATAAGCCGATTCATAATTTTAGAAAAGGTCTGGTTACGTCTGTTTTATTTGTTGATATAATTAGCTCATGTTATTTTATTGTATTTACTTTGTTTTATACATTTTGCTGTTGCTTTTCTGCTAATCCAGGCTCAATATTCACTTATCTTCCATTTGTGCTTATAAGATGTATTGCATGTTACAAACACACACACATGAGTAAAATGCATAGAACAACTCTTTTTACGTGTTCCATGTTTGGGTTGTTCTTAGGATTATCTGCATTATTGCCTTCTTTGGCTCTCACTTTCTTGGAGGCTCTTGCTCTTGCTGCCTACTTTTGGATGTCTTGTTCGCTCGCGAGTCTCTTCTGCATCTTTTCTTCATTTTCATCATTTTGGTGCTTTAACCTTGGCTTATAATCTCGATCACACTCTCCATCTGACCAGTTCTTTCTTGACTATTTTCCAACTCAAGCTTCTTTTCTGAGGAATTTTTAAATCTTTGAGTCAGTTAAGTCTCCTCTCACACTATCTTGTTTTTTTTTTCTAATTCAACTTTTAAGTAAGCATACCTTTTTGAGATTCTCCAAATCCCTGGAAATGCTTGTTTAAGGATATTTAATTTAGATTACCTGTTTTGTTTCTTTTTTTTTTTTTTTTTTCTCTGCTTTGTGGATTGTTTTGTAATTCTCCTCATGGGAAACATTTTGCTTGTTACTTCATACTTCTGATTATTGTAACTTGTGTGGATGCAGGTTTTCCCCTTCTGTCTGTTTGGGTGTATTTTACTTTCCCAGGCCAGCAGTAATTTACAGAAAGGGAGAACAGCCGGCAAAGTGGCTTTCTTAGCTCTTTAGCGCCCTCTTCTGTTTCAATGTTGGTAGACAGGTTTTGGAGATTTTCTTTCTCTGTGTGGTTTTGTGGTTACTCGGTTTGTTTGTTTATTTGTGTATGTATTTATTTAAGGCAGGATCTCATCCTATGACCTTCTGACTGGCATGGAACTCCAGCATTGCGGAGGCTGGACCTGAACTTGTGGCCATCGTCTTGCCTCACCTTCTCGAGTGCTAGGATTTCAGCACGAGCAGTCGCTTACTTAAGGTAAGCGGGAAGGATAAAGAATCATCATATCTTGGTTTCAGTTTTGGTTCATGTTTGTAGAAATTTTACTCTCTGTCACTTATATATCTCTTCCCCTTAGCTGCATGTACTCAAAGTCTCTCCTTCAGTTCCCCATAGCCAGAACTCATCTTTGCAGGACCAGACGTATTCTCAGCATCTCGGCCCAATTTTCTTGTTAAACACACTTTCTCAGTCATAAGAACCATCTTTTCTCTGGAACAGCCATCCATCCAAATCCTTTGCTCATGACTGATAAGACGGAACCTCAGGTTTCCGGGGCGGGGGCAGTGGGAGTGGGGGATACCGCCCAATGCTGCCAACGCCCCCGTGGCAGCCTGAAGAGTTCAGAGACCTCCGTCCAGGTGGAGTGGGAATTCTTGACTTTGACATAGGAAGGAATTTCAGAACGAATCAGTAGGAAGCAAAGTTGGGACTTGTTAAGAAAAGGTTTTAACCAGATTGAAGAAGCACAGGAATCCGGAGAGGGGAGTTTTGGGAGCAGACACGACACGAAGACACAAGTAAAGACTTCTCAAGAGAGATTCGCATGCAGTGTCTTAATAATAGACGTATGTAGAATTCCGGTGCAGTAACACTGACTTAGGGGATGCCAAAGAACTTTCCTCCCCTCCCACCTCCTTTCCCCATTTGGGTAAATGAGATCATAGGATGATTCCATAGGTCACAGGGTTTGAAAGAATCTTTCCTGTGCTAAGTTCCAAGGGAGTGAAGGTGTATCTGTGGACGATAAACAAAGTCCATAATCTTATGAGATTCTCAGAATGTTACATGTTTACAGAGAGGAAAGAGTAAGGTTAAACTCAGAGCAAACGTGTTCAGGCATATGTTTGAGAACATGCTTCATTGCTATTTTAACATTTTTATTTGAAATATCTCTGTTTTAGTTTTAAGATTTTCATATTATATCGGTTATTATCTGTGATATAATCCACGTGTGTATATGATGTATCTAAGTGTGGGTCGGCCCATGCCTTACTGTGCGTGTGGAGGGAGATTGGAGACCCACTATGGGGGGTTGGGTCTCTCCTTCCTCTGTGGGATCTGTGGATTGAACTCCTGTAATCAGGGTTGCCTAGAAAATACTTTGATCTGCTGGGCTATCTCACTGTCGCTGAAATAGCTTTCTTTAAAAAGAATTCTTTCCCAGGATGGATACTCTCTTCATTTGGAATTTATATATGGTGGGTTAATAAGAATGACCGCCATACGCTCATATGTTTGGGAACTTGGTCCCCCAGTTAGTGAAACTGTTGGAAAGGATTAGGGGATGTCACGGCTGTCACTGGGGCTGGGCTTTGGGCCTTTAAGAAATGTTTCGTTCCCAGTGTGCTTTCTTTCTCTCTACTTAAGGAGCAAGATGTGAGCTCTCAGCTGTTCCCCCTGCCATGTGTTTGCTCTGCTTTTGTGGATTCTAGCCACCTGAAACTATAAGCCCAATTCAATGCTCTCTTTTATAAGTTTCCTTGGCTCTGCTGGTTTTGTCACAGCAGTAGAAATGGAACTGAGACACCAGAGCTGCCAAATGTATTCTTATTTATGTGGCATTAGCAAGAATGATGTATCAAATCCAACTGTTGCTAAAATTGTACCATGGGGCACAGTATATTTAGGGCATTCAGGCGGGAAGATAGGAGATGTGGAGGAATCGTATGAGCAGTGTAAGTTGAGAAAATGGAGTGGATATAACACTGGGAAGACTTTTCTTTTACCTACGTCAGTGTTTAATGAAAACAAAGTGAGACAGAATGGAGAGAAATGGGGCATCTTTCTTGGGTGGTTTCTCCATCGCTGCCTCTATGAAGATTCACTTTTTAAATGGAAGAGCTAAGATATAAGCCCAAAGCATCAGGCCTTCATCTATGATGTTTACACTTGAGAGCTGCACGGCCAAGTTACTAGAAGTAGTAGAATGACTTTGTGTGGGCCCACGTTAATACCTCTCCTTAGCCACAAGGGAGCGGCAAGCAGCCTGCACCTCAGGCTGCAGAAAAGGGAGCTGGCGGTAGCAGGGCATAGGTTATTTTGAATATTTGTATATCGGAGTTCATCAAGGAAAGGCTGTCTCTTTCTGTTCAAGCATGGTCGTCTTTATGTTTAATTCCCCATCTATGTAATAAAAAAACTCCAAAACAAAAAACAAAACAAAGCAAAACAAAACAAAAAAAACCCCAAAAACCCCAAACCAACCAAACAACAACAAAAGAATCAAATCTACTTTATTTCATGATTTTTGTTCAAAAGAATGGAATCTGAGTTATCTTACAACCTGGGTGGAGACACGACATTTAGAACTGCCTAAAAAGTTATAAGATTACAATTTAACTGAAGGACAACGTAACAATGTCCCCTCTTCCGAAAGTCAGTTCAGTCCATAAGGGTTTGTTTCTCCATCACACAAACAGAAAAATGCCTCGCAGGGAAATCCACTGTTTCCAGTGACTTCAGAAATAGTGTAAAGCCCACCCAAGCTGTAGGTTGGTACAATGATCCCATTGGCCACTGCCCTCTCTCAGCCTTGGGAGTGTCCCGGTGACTCTGTAAGAGACGTTCCCTCTCTCCTGTGCTATAGACTGTGCGTCTCATTTACAGCCTTTGATAGAGATCGTGAGGACCAGGAGGCAAGTCTAACCCAAACAGAAATCATTGTGACCTAATTTGGATGATGTCACCCTACACAAAGACCTTTCATCCAGGATCTAATTAATCCCCACTGTACTAGGTAGAAGCTTTTCTTGAAATACTGATCCGATCTTAGTAGAGATTTAAGCGGGTTTAATTATGAAATGGTCTTTTCTTCTCTTTAATCTCCACATATCATTCGACCTGCAGCATTTCCATCTTAGACACCCTTTTGTTGTCTCTACCGTAATGATTTAATCACCTCCTCTATGCAATTTATTTTCTCCAGTTCTTGCTTAGCTACTGTGGCTGGATATTTTTGTCTTGGGGCTGAAAAGATGGTTCAGAAGTTAAAAGCACTTGCTTGTGCAGAGAACACGGGTTGGAGTCCCTCTACTCCCATGGCAGCTCCCAACCATGTGCAAACTCAGCTCCAGGGATCCAACACCTTCTTCTGCCCTCTCTGCACACCAGGCATGCGTGTGGTGCACAGATAAACATTCAGGTGAAACACTCATAAATGTTCACTCACGAAGATTAAGGGGAAAAGTGATTTTTTTTTCTCAAAGATCTAGCAAAACTTGATTCTTTATTCTTATTTTTTTTTGGATTTGAGTCTTGATCTATATAACCAAACAATCTCACCAGTTATTTGCTGTTTTTAAGAAATATGTCACCTTATTTGCCATACAGATTGTCTCGTTGTGGTTGATCATAATGTAAGGTACTTGAAAAATCTTCGACATATACTCTTCTAGTGTCTAATCACACAAAAGGGCTTTTTAATGAAGTTGACTTCTAGGTTAGGTTTTATGTTCCATTTGCACAAGAGGAAATGGCCACCAGGCTTTTTCTTCACCTTTTGGTAACTAGATGAGACAAGAAAGATTTCTGTTTTCCATCTAGCTAACTTTTATGCTTCTTGGGAGTGAATTAACTTTCTTCTTATTAATATGACTAGGTTAATTTAAATTTGTTCACATTGGCTTAGAATTTAACTTCTTTAGTCTCTAAAGTTTTCTTTCAAGCTTAAATTTTGCCATCAACTATGCTTCTGTTCTCAGAACTTTGTGTCAAGGGTATAAAGTCCGTTTTTACACATTTCCTAAGAGCCCTTCTTCTGCCAGGGCGAGCATGCTCATCAATCCTCTTCAGCAGATGTTAACATTTATTTTTATAAGAAGCAAGGTAGTAAACATTTTGGTTGCAGGCAAGACAGTCTTTTTCTTAATTCCTCAGTTCTGCGATTGTAGAGTATGAAACCCAGAGATAACATTTCTCATCGAATGTGGGGAAATTGTTGAAAGAAAAGTGTGAGAGCCCCAAGAAGTAGCTGGATTTAGTTCTCAAGTCTTAATTGACTTTAAGACTTAATTGTTTTAAGACCAATGCTCTTAAAACATGTTGATTAATTGGTATAAATCTGCATAATTGTACTGTCATCTAGACAACATTGGGTCATATCTTCTATTCTTATCTGCCCATCCTTAGTATCCATTACTATCTGACACTGATTATATTGCTTGAGATAGGGTGGTAATTAAATATTCAAACTGTAGAATAAAAATCTGAGTTTATTATTTCTCACTACATAAGACTGACTTTGAAAGACTATGCAATTATGCCTACTTCTCTTCTTAAATATTCTGGAAAGTGTGCGTTTTAGCTACTGGTGTGTTAGAAATGCTTACCACACTTGAGAGGACACAAAATGCAGACCTGTAGTGTTTAACTCTTTTAACTTTTGCTAATTTAAAATTAAAATCATTGCCAGGCCATTTCTGAATACAAAATCAGGAATGGGTGAGTTTGAAGGTAGCTGGCTCGGCTTCCAGTACTAGGGATGATTTTCCTCCTGGTGAGCAGCCTTCAGTCTAACTAGTCAGCTGTTGTTTTCCTATAAAATGTGAGCGCCACTATTGCACAATGTTAGCTACAATTTTGCCGTGTTGGTCATTGTTGTGGTTTGTTCTGGCTAGTTTTATGTCTACTTGACACAAGTTATCGTCATCTGAAAGGAGAGAACATCAGTTGAGAAAATGCTACCATAAGAGAAAACTTTAGGGCATTTTCTTAATTAGTGACTGATGGAGAAGGGCCCAGCCCCTTGTGGGTGGTGCTACCCTGAGGCTGGTGGTTCTATAAGATAACAGGCTTGACTAGAGGAGCAAGTCAGGAAGCAGCACACCTTCATGACCTCTGCATCAGCTCCTGCTTCCTAGCTTTCCATCCTGTTTGAGCTCCTGTTCTGACTTCCTTTGATGATGAATAGCTTACGAATTCAGTAAATTATGACACTGTGTGAAGACACAAACATGTTTGTGTTTCTGACGTATAGCAAACTCACAATTTAGTAACATACATTGGTGTTTTCTCTCTCTCTTTTGTTTTACAGTTCTTTTTTTTTTTTTCTGTATGTTCAAAATACAACTACAGATAGAGAGGTTAAAAGGTTTTAAGGAAATCAGCCTGGATCTCCTCATTTCTTGGGAGAATTACCTGTCTTCACTGAGATGTGATTTCTTTAGCCAAATGAATAATACCAGTGCTTTCTTACTGGTCCGCTGAAAGAAGAGGCCCAGTACACTTAACTAGAATGTTTGATGTAGTCAACCTTCATAAAATTTAGTTTTAAATGGACTGGGCTGGCTAGATGACTCAGTGGGTAAAGACAAGAGCTACCAAGCCTGATGACCTCAGTTTGATCCTCTGAAACCACGTGATAGAAAGAGAGAAGCAATTTCTGATTTATACACAGACACACACTCAGATGAGTGCAATTAAAAATTAGCCATTCTTTTTATTATTAGTCTTATTGGCACAAGTGAAAAAACAACCTTTTGCAACAACAGGGCTCCACAAAAGCCAGCAGGTGTTCCCCATTTTCAGCCAAAGTCTAAGTGTTAAAGTACAAAAGGGACAAATAGTTACATTGTTACCAGATTCTTGGATTAAAATGAGGAACTCTATTTAATCAATCCTATTATGTTACTTCAATCATTCTCCTGAAATTCCTCTACTCTTGTCTCTTTAGACAGAGAGTATAATTTGTGTGTATGGGTGAATCCAGAAAGCATTGTCTAGGTTTGTAAAAGAAATCTTAAGAGTAGATTTTTTTTTAAGTGGAGACATATTCTTACCTACAAATGCCCAGTTTTGGCTTAGCTTGTTTCTAGTCAGCTTTTCTAACTTAAATCATTCCATTTTTCTTTAACTACATTTTGCCTCCAGGAAAGTGATTTTTATTTTATCTTTTTAACCTTTCTTTATTCTATATACCTTTCTTCCTTTCTTACTCCCTGGCTGGCTGTGCAGCTATGTCGTTGGCCCTGGCTTTATGCTCTTATTTTCCTTCCTTCAGCTCCCGAGTCTTCTTTAACCATTAGAAAAGATTTTTGTTTTCATTCTCAGCCTTCTGCCTGAATTTTTATTACATGCTGGCCACAGTGTAGAGATTAGCACTCTCAACCAAGGTAGGAGTGTGGGAATTTAGAATATTAGGAAAGAATACAAAAACACGTGTTCAGATAATAAAACAGAAACCACAGAACAGTACTGGGAGGACATTCCAGTGAATACCGAAATTGCCCATGTTTAATTTTTCATGCACTTTTATACCCCAATATAAAAGATGGAAGAAGGCAACAAAAGACTTCTTTAACATGATATAAAGGACAACTTGAACGGTTAATTGCTTTAACACTTTGAGGCATCAAGTGATTAGGATCCTGTTGTTTAGGCTGTGAAGCCACCCTAGACCAAGGATGCTGAAGACAGGCACTCCTCAGGTAACCTCATATTTCAAAAGAAGGAGCAGAAGTACTCTTGCATATCCTAACCAGGATGGAATGGATTTACTAGTATGAGCCATCTTAATGTCAAAAGATCCCAGTGGCCACATCCTGAGTCAGGACTTGTCATCCATTTTGAGCAACCTCCAAACTCTCTGGCCATCAGACAAGGTGGCTATAGGCTCACATTTTTGGGCCTCCACAGAATATAGTTTGGGCATTATTTCATTTCGAGTAAGCATATTTCTTCCTTGCTTTATCTTAGCTGTGGAGATGTTCGTTTCCTCTTGTATCTCCTTTGCTTGCCAGTAGGGGGCACCTGAGGATTTTAACTGTATCTTCTAACTCATTTCAACGAAGCTACACTTAAGTTCTGCCAAGATTTTTTTTTAAGTTCTCTCTTTTTTTTTTTTTGAGATTATAATATATTCTTCTTTCCTTTTGTTCCCTGAAAACACCCCAGATACTCTTTCAAATTCATGGCCTGTTTTTTTCACTAATTGAGGTGTGTGTGTGTGTGTGTGTGTGTGTGGTCCCCTAAATGTATAAGTTACAACCTGATCAGTCTGTGTAATGTTACTTGTATGTATATGTTTTGAAGGCTGATCATTTGGTCTTGGATAGACAGTTTTTGTTCTCTTCTCAGGGAACAACTCTTTCTCCCACCCTTAGCATTCCTCAGTTGCTTATAGTTCTTGTTTTGGTTGAGGCCTCCTGATCATGTTAGCCTATCACTGTTGCTCTTGTTCAACTGATGTTTAGGCAGTCATAGTGGTGAGACTTTATGGGTGTAGCTTCTAACATTTCAAAGAGACATAATCTCATAGCAATCTCCCTGTTCCTCTGGATCTTACAAAATTTCCACCTCCTTTTCCACAATGATCCCAAGTCTTGGGTGTGGGATTGTTTTGTAGATGTATCCATTGAGATTGCTTTCCACAACTCTGCATTTTGTTTCGTTGTTGTTTTCTGTGATGGTCTCTGTTGCAAAGAGTTTTCTTTATGATGGCTGAGGGCTACACTTAACTGTGGACATAAGGACAGATATTTAGAACGTAGTTAGGGTTTAATGCTGGTTTATCAAAGTGCCCGTTGTAGGTTCTTCTCCAAATTCTATAGCTTCAGTGTTCCTGGGTAATTGGCTAGGTTTCCAGTACTAGGAACACTTTACCTTCTGCTTCTTGTTGAGCAGGTCTTAAGTCTAATTGTAGAGCAGCTGGTAAACATCAAGATATTCAAGCCACTCTCATTGTTATGGTCATTGTTGTGGTTCATAAGCATCATAGTGGGGTAGGATTATTGTTGCCTTCCTTCTTTAGAAGCTTGAGACTTCTGGTGGATGAAAAGTGGTCCTTAGGAAGGAGGCTTTCAGGTCATTTCCTGCTCAGGGTTCTGTGTCTGAAGTGCATGTGTTCAGCAACAGGGACTTACCTTCCACCTCTGGGACTTACTGCCACCTGTGGTGGCAACCAGGGACAAAGACAATAAGATGTATGTTTTGGGAGTCTCTTGGCCAATCACTCAAAAGAGACCTTCTCATGCCTGCTGTTTTATTTTTTCAGATAGTCTATACATTGTCAGACTCTGTAGGAAAATTTCATTTAAACTATGTATGTGTGTGTGTATTTATATATCAACTTACTTGTATTATGTCCTTTTAGGTATGCAGTCGATAGTATGATTTCTTATGACTTTTTCAGACATCTTTATTGCTATTTTACACTCCCTTTTTCTTTAATATTTATCTATACTGCCCTATTAGAGATCTGCATTTTGGATAATTTGGACATTCTTCTTACACTGCCCAAGCAAGCCTTTTAGAGTACTCTTTCAAAAAGACAGCACTAATGCTCCATCCTGTATCCCTAAGCTCTCTAACTCTTCCTCTGGAACCCAGGGGCCTTAGCTCTAAGTTCCAGGTGGAGTTTGCCTCCCTACTCTTGTCTTCACTCAATGCATGGTGTAACTGTTTCCAATTCTTGGAACATTTGTGCTTATTCACACAGCTGCTCCAAGTCTTTCTGAAGTCAGGTTCATGAAGTCAGAGTCCAGTCAGTCACCTTTTGTGTCATTTTATCACTCCTGGTTCATCCTCTGGGGAGTAGCAACAAATTTCTGAAAGTTGGAAGCTCTGCATGGAAACCCTGACCTGTAACTTATTTCCTTCTTTCCTAAAGAAATAAAATTGTAATGTGTTTTATATCATACCAAGAGCCCTCATCATTTTTCTAAAATGTTGCTGTAAGTGACAAAGAATATAAGTAGACACTCTACTGTATATAAAACACTTTACATTACAGCAAAATATGTGTAAAATACGCCATGACTTAGAAACTTTAGAATATGGAATATAAAAGAACATGCAACAAAAATACCTGTCAAAGATAAAAATACATTGAAACAGTTTTCTATGGGGATGCTTATCAAATAAGTTAAAGAAAAATTGGGAAAGGAAAAAGCATTGCTATCACTTGGTACTGGTTGTGGAAGGTAACAGTGGGCTCACACTGGGCCATGATGAGAAATTTCAGGCAAACCATCAGGTAAATTATTTGTTATCCTTCTTTGCTTTGCATCTGCTGAAAATGTTCATGGAAAAGTAGTAGAAGTCGATTAGAAGATGAAACAACTGCAAAACAGACCTGTGATCATGCTCTGTGCCGAAGGTCAGCTTGTGAGATGAGATGCTTACTATGGGTTGAATTTCCCCTCCATTCCTCTTGTCATGAACTCTTATTTTCATCATGCCTAAAAACTAACAAAGAAACAAACAAAAACTTGCTAAAAACCGACGTTAGATTCTAAGCCTCCATGACCTTAGAGAGGAGTGGTAGCCGAAATTAGGAAGATTAATTTAGTGAAAACGTACCTAACCAAATGATGATCTAAAAAACTGCCCAGGATCAGAACTCCATGTTCTTTGTATTCCTCGGGTGTGTTACTCAATAACTATCTATTAAGTGAATATAATATATGGATAAGTTTTATACCCGAGAAAACTTTTCTGCGGCAAACAATGTTCAGAGTCCTGATCATTTTGTCTCATGTACAGAGATGGACAATGTGCAGTTTCAATGAAGTCTTTCTTTTCACTCAAGCTAAAGGATAGTTGATTCTTGCTTGGTCCAACTCAGACTTCCATTCTCTTTATAATAGACTTCATTTATCAGAGCCTTCTGCTGATGGAGTGGAACCTACCAACAAGACTACATCGAATATTTTTAGAAGTGGGTGGGGATGAGGGCTGCTCTTTGCTCAGTGCTGGTGCAGAAAACAAGATGCAGTCAAGGAAAGCCCCCCTTCTTAGTCATCTGTCTGTGTTTTGTACCATGAGAAATCCAGAACTTTCGAGTAGCTACAGAGGAGGGAGAAAACAGCCAGACGGACTAGAAAAGGATTGAATAATGAACTTGGCGTGAGTCACATGAAGATGACTCTCGCTGGTAAACAATGAGCCATTGTGGGGTTGCTGTTAAATTATTGCTAAGAGATTTGGAATTTGAAGAAGCGGGAGTCCAATATATGAATAATAAGAAAGCAACTGGTCTCACACTGACTTAGGAATCAGCTCAGATATTGATGTAACAGGGTCAAAAGGTCATGAGAATTCCATTAGGTTCCATTAGGCTGATTTTTTTTTTTTTTTAAATAATGTTGAGCACTGATATGGCTCCATCAAGATTCAGCTTCGGCCCCTTGTTTGAAGTTCTTAGGGAGTAACACAGAACAGCCTGATTTCCTTTTGTAACCCCCTTCTCCACCTGAGCCAATTCCAGAAAAGGCAAGTCTGTGGTCACTGCTCCTAAGTCAAGTTCAGTAGACTGGTCAAAATGTTTTTAGGTATTTGTTCTGATTTGCATTTGTGGTCAGGACCGAGACCCTTTCCAGATGATTTCTTCCACCCCTCTATGATCTTGACTACGACTGAGTCCTCCATGCTCGGTAACGTTGTGTCTAAGTCCTCTAACTACATGTAGGACACTATTCCCATTGCTTAACTCTGGGACATGGTACAGGCTTCTTTTATTCCCATGTCCAGAGAGTTTTAACATACACTTTTAAAAATCATATTAGACATTAGGATTTCATATTAAAAAATCTTTGCTTGCATTTCTCAATACCTTATACTTGGAAGATTAGCCACGGCCAACATCTAACTATGTTGCATTTACTACAGAACCAAGCCATCTGTGTTCCAGAAGCATCTTAGGTGTGTGAGAAAGTCTGAGCTGCTTCTGGCTGCCGTCCAAGTCTGACCGGGGATTCCTTTCCTCGCCAGTCACTACATTTGCCTTAGTGTTCCTTTAGGCAGATACAAGAATCTCAGTCATTGATGGGAAGTTTATTTTATTCAGGGGAAGGCAGCTAGCAATTTTGAAAGCACATAAATATCATTTGCATGCAGGATTCTGAGCAAGGCAGGACCTAACTGCTTGTTGAAAGGACCTAGGGCATCCATTAGGCCTTGGCCACCAAAGCTCAACCTGGGGCAGCAGCTCCCAAGTTCATGGTCTTCTGCCAATGAAAATTGAAGGCATGGACTGGCATGGAAGTACAAAAAGGGGAATGCAGCCTGTATTAAAAAATATTGAGGAAAAGTGGGCAAATCAAGGACAACTGAAAAATTGAGAGTTGAAACAACTGAAAGCATTAGGGTTCCCAGGAGAGGAAAAGGCTGTCATGCTCCTCTGTCTAGGGGGTTGGTTGGTTGTTTTGTTTAGTTTTATCACAATGGCAGAAGCTGGACAAAGGCCAGGGTAATCCCCACTGAGGCTGGTTAATCGTCTGCCAATGGCAGGATCACATATTCCATAATTATGTAGTGCTCGTGGGCTGTGCTGCTGACTCAGTTAGGGATGGCGGAAGGACCACCTCCTCTGCCCCTTCAACCAGGTGTCCATCTCTGACTTCTGCTCTGTTAGTATTGACTTTGCCTGCCTGCTGGCTGTCAGTTACTTGTTCGGGGTTGTTAGCGTCTGACCTTGCACGTGTTTCAAGTTCTGTTAATAGTACTAAGGGCTCTGTTTTCACAGTACCAACAAATAGCCGTAATAGTTCTTAATCTTAATGCCTTTTTCCCTGGGATGGTCTGGGGTCTCCTGCCTGAAATAGGCAGAGGCTTTCTCGGAAGTTAGTGTGTTGCAATAAGCTGCATTATCAACAAGAATACTCAAAAGAGCACCGGCGACAAATATATAGCCCCTGGAAGTACAGGGTAGGGCTAGACAGCCAGCCTGCTGACACTGGCCTTGCCTTGCAAAGACCATCTGTCTCTTATCAAGGTCACTTGGCTATCTCACACCCAATGACAAGCTCCTTGCTCTTGTTCTTGCCTCCTTGATTTAATACAAACGTTCCTTTTCAACTCTCCCATCTGTTTCTACTGTAACATGTGTGAGCAACTTACAGCATCCACCATTAACCTTTCCCCTTCCTACCTGGTACACCAACATAGTTTCTGACTCAGTTCCTGCTGCGAGTTCCAAATGAGTAAGCTGGTATCCACCATCAGCGATGAGGGGAACTGAGGCAGTGCTTCAGGGCAGGAGCTGTGCAGCCTGCACTACACAGAGACTACGCATTTCCAAGCACCATCCTGATGGCATCGCTCATTGTTTCTGGTTCCTTTCTAGTCCGTACAGAACTACAACATATCCCTTGCTGCTTCCAGTTTCTTTCTAGGTAGTGGGGCAATCACTGCAATAAAAAACCAAGCCAGTGGCTCACTGTGTACAGTTTAGCTTCTGTGTTCTGGCCTTTCCCATTCTCATTAAGCCCAATCCTGTGTAACCTCCTTTGGGAAGTGTGTGTGTGTGTGTGTGTGTGTGTATGTTTGTATGTGTGTGTATGTTTGTGTGTGTGTGTATGTGTGTGTTTGTGTTGCAAAGGGGAGCTGAATCTTCTGAATGTTTTCTTCATTTCTCCTGAACGAGCTGTTTTCACTTAGCCTAATATATTGATGTTTCGTCCATGTTGTAGCATGTGCCCCAAGTTTCGATGCATTTCTTTTTCTGAGATTGAATAATATTGCCTGGTAAATATAGATCGCATTTCTTGTAGCTACCTGTTGCTGGATTGCTTCTACCTATAGTTTTTGGGAATCGCATTTCTATGAACATAAAAATCTCAGAGGTCCTGTTTTTAATTCTTTTAGATATAGACTCAAAGGTATAATTTTTGAATCATATGGTAATTCCATGTTTAGGTTTTGGAGGAGCTACAGGGCTATAATTTTTTAAATAGATTTTTAAAAATTCAATATATTCTGATCACAATTCTTCTTTCCCAAACTTCTTCCAGATTCCTCCCATCTCCTCATCCACCCAAATCTCTTTTTTCTCTCTCATTAGGAAACAAACAGATAGAAAAAAAGAAAGCCAAAAAAAACCCCACAAGAAACATATATGGACACAGAGATACACACATTTGTGCACACACAGAAACTTTATAAAAACATAAAATTGGAAACCATAATATAAGGACAAAAGATCTATAAGGTTAAAAAAAGTGTCTAGACAAAGCATTATGAGACAAAATCCTTCCAAAAACACCATTGAGTTTCTTTTGTTAGCCATCTACTCCTGGTCCTGGGCCCTGCTCTTAAGTGTGGTTTATATACACAGTGAGACTCCATTGGAGAAATTATTCCTTTGTGAGTAGTTCTCATTTGGACGTAGCTTCTAGGTTAGGGATGGGGCTTGAGTCCACTTCCCCTCTTACTGCTAGGACAATATGTGGTGTAGACCCATGAAGGCCCTGTGCCAGTTGTTAGTCTCTGAGTTTATATGTGAGTCAATATTGTCATGACCAGAGGACCCTGTTTCTTTGGCGGCTTTCATCCCACTAACTCTTACAATCTTTCTGATTCCTTTTCTGCAGGGTTCCCATGTAGCAATTTTTGACAATAGATGTATAAATATATATCCCTATTAGCAATACACGTGTTCCTCTTTCTTCTCCTCTTTTTTCTTTCTTGTCTCCCCTCCTGTCCCCTCTTATTTCTCTTCTCCTCCCTTTTCCTTTTATGTCTCACCTCCCCTCTCCCTTTTCATTCCTTCACTTTTTCTTGTTTCTTTTTCCCTCCCTCCCCCAATTTATTCTCTTTGCTTTCTCCTTTCCCTTTGCTTCCCTTGTCTTTCCTTCCCCTTCCATAACATGACTCTAATTGTGGTAACTATTTGTCTCTTACTTAGTTCAAATGCATCTTCATTTTTGTCTTAGTTCAAGTTTCTATTGCTGTGAAGAGACACCATGACCATGGCTACTCCTATAAAAAAATCATTTAGTTGGGTGGCTTATACTTTAGAGGTTCAGTCCATTATCATCATGACAGGACATGGCAGGCAGACATGGTACTGAAGAAGTTGAGAATTCTACATCTTGATCTGAAGGCAACAGGAAGTGACTGTGTCATCAGGTTTAGCTTGACTATAGGAGACCTCAAAGTTCATTCCACTGACATACTTCTTTCAACAAGGCAACCTGTATTCCAACAAGGCCACACCCACTCCAACAAAGCCACACCTACTTCAACAAGGTCACGCTGTACTCCAACAAGGTCAACTCTACTCCAACAAGGCCACACCTCCTAATAGTGCCAGTCCTTTAGGGGGTCATTTTCTTTTAAACCAGCACAATTTCTATATCCCAATTATTTGTTACAGGTGCCTGACTCGTAAGAAACCACAATAGTAATAGATCAGGTAGGTGTTTTTGTGGTACTGGAGATTGAACATAGGGCTTCATGTATGTGGAAATTTAGAAAAAAAAAGAATGAAATCAAATTTAAATTCTCACATCTCACAAATACCATAGATTTGGCACAAATACTCTTCTCTGGAAAAGTCTCTCATGGATAGTAAGTAGTGTTAGAACACTGTTGAGATTGTGTGTGTGGCCTAGAGGTTAGCTCAGAGACGTGAGAGGCCTTGTTGAAGATTCACTTTGTGAATGAGATGGTACAGTGGAATAGTTTCTACCTTCTGTCTTGTCCATACTCCAATCAATCCCAGCCTTTAGACTGAAGTTGGTCCTGACATGCTAGATACACCCAGATATATCTAAATCTAGGTTTAATTTCAACAAAAGCCTTGTGAGCCTGAATGTGCCAGTGTGACACTCTCACAGGTCAGTTCTACTGCAAACAGGGACTAGAAAAGGGCAGACCATGCCTCTCTAACACTGGCAGAGGGGAATGAGCCAGGGAATTTGAATTGGACTTCACTGGGAGAAGAAAGCATGCCACAGGAACAAGGGGACCATTGTGTGTTTTTGGAAATAGCAGTGGACTGGAGACTCTGATCTCATGAGTCTCTGATCTGAATTGACTGACTGACAATGTCTCAAGTGTGATAAACTATTTGTACTTGGTGACCACTGGGTGTTTGCTTTATAAACAGAGACGGAGACTTGCCCTCAGAGTATTGGCATTACACAGAGCCAACTGTGTTCAAAGGGAATGGCTAGAATATGCTCAGTGACTCAGGGATGTCCTTAGAAGAAAAACATTGCAAGTGTCATTGGAAAGAAATGTGAAGAGAGAAAAGATACCAGCTTGGGTAAGTATAAAGAAAAAGATGGATGGAAGATAAACATAGCAGCACCTATGAACAAGTAATGTCATGTATGGTATTAGAATAGCAGTCTGCAGGTACAAACTCACAGATATGAAGAGATTGGGAAGGTGTTCATAGAAGCAAAATGATGTGATTTCTGACCATTCTGGAAAAAATTAGCATAAGATAGAACACAGTGCGATTGTAAGGCAGCCGTGTGCTGGCGAATAAGCACACTTTCCTGTGACCTTCAGGACCACTAATCGAGCAGATTCCTCTTTCTTCTCCAGCACCCTTTAAAATGATACAAAGTGGTAGCAACACACTTTAGTAAGACTATTGGAAATAGATCAGAACTTTGATACATTATTCCACAAAAAAGATATGGATAAGTTTAAGGGAAAACAGACAGGAAAAAATCCAAACCAACTGAAAATCGTAGATTGAAGGAAAAGACTACAAAATTGAGAATGCGCAAAAAACAGGGACAGATTCTGGGGATGTCCCAAAGGTATCCCTGAGGCAAAATCAAGGGACACTGGACCAGTAAAGCAGGCTAGCAGTGTACGGGGAAAGCATCAAGACTTGTCTAGCGTACACACATAACCCATCTGGCTCCAGTTACAACAGCTGGCCATGGCCTCTGTCCCAGGAAAACTTTCCAAGGACAAGTCTATAACTCAGCCTGGATAAACAATAGTTTCTCCAGGGGAGACGTACTAAGGACTAATGACACTTGGGCCCTACCTCCAGACCAATTCACTTTGAATCTGAAAAGTAAAAAGTGCAAAGGGGTCCCAGTTTGTATGTACAAAGAGTCTTCCATTTTGAAGACTGTCATCCAGGGTGTACAGCTCCTAAACAAAGCACAAGATATAAGGGTATTAAAAGAAGAACTGATAAAGTTTATAATGAACTCCTAGTAATCACTGAGAGTTTAGATAGTTTGACATAATCACAACTAAATCATTCCTAAAGTGATTTCAAAAGTGAAGACAATTTAGTAACAACTTGGTGTTCAAAGTTGAGGTTGCTTTACTCAGCCATGAGGAATGGTTGTGCAAGATGAAGGCAGAAGAAAGTAAAAGTGAAAAGAAGAAAATATGCAAGACTTTGTGTTTTCGAGAAGATAAAGATCTGATGAGAAGAGAGAAAATTTTTATTTAAATTTTGATACCAGTACAGTGGTTAATTAAACCAACTAGGGAAGTTAAGAGAGTAGAGGAGGCCTTGTCATTTGATAAAGAGTATGACACTTAGTAAGAAACAATAAGTAAGGAAAATTTTTCAGGAAGGTGAAAACACATCAGGAATTACTAAATATAGGCAAGTTGAGTTTTCTTTTAGAAATATAGGTTAAAGGGCTGGAGAGATGGCTCAGAGGTTAAGAGCGCTGACTGCTCTTCCAGAGGTCCTGAGTTCAATTCCCAGCAACCACATGGTGGCTCACAGCCACCTGTAATGAGATCTGGTGCCCTCTTCTGGCCAACAAGCATACAGACAGAACACTGTATACATAATAAATAAATAAATAAATCTTTAAAAAAAAAGAAATATAGGTTAAAATAATGGGTAAAAATAGACACAACAGAAATTCATTTATAAGAGTTGTTTGTAAGTGCTACAGCTTACATAAAAGCAAGAAAGGAAAAAGTGAGCGGGAAAGATCTGCTTGATAAAAGTTAGCAGGAAATTGTGTAAATATTGGTGGGATCAGTGAGAAGAAAAAAATGTAACCCCAAATCACAACATGTAAAGCTATCAGTATGCAGTGTAGAAGGAAAGTACAATTATAAAAGAAGATCAAAGTCTAAGAATAAAAGGCAAAAAATTGTCAGGACCTGGTGGTGTGGTGGCACACACCTTTAACCTCGGCACTCAGGAGGCAGAGGTAGGAGAACCTCTGAGAGTTCGAGGCCAGCCTGGTCTGCAATTGTGAGTTCCAGGACATCCAGGGTTATGTTGAGAGACCCCGTGTCAAACAAACAAACAAGCACCACCCTCAATTTAAAAAAGGCAAAGATTGTAAAACAAGAAAACAAAAAATCCTCAAAACCACAAAAAAAAAAAAAAACCCAAAAACCAGAACCTTTAAGGGAGGTTCTTGGGTGTTTTAGCTTAAGATGATTAATACATTTTTTGAAAGTAAAGAATTAAGGATCTATTTAAACACACAAATATTTTCTCTGTAAGTAAATCCTGGGTCAAGGAGAAAAATTAAAACAAATATTTCAGATAGCAACGAAGCCTGAACTGGCCCTCTCCTGTGACTAGATTGGTGCAGAGCCCAGTTGTCAGCAGAGAGGCTTCGGTCAGTACCTGGTGGAAACAGATGCAGACCTACAGCCAAACATTAGGTGGAGCTAGGGGAATCCTACAGAAGGGGGAGAAACATTGTCGGAACCAGAGGGGTGAAGGACACCACAAGAAAACTCATAGAATCAACCAACCTGGACTTATAAGGGCTCACAGGGACAGAACCAACAAGCAGGGAGCCTGCATGGGACTCTGCATATATGTTACAGTTGTGTAGCTTGGTCCTTTTGTGAAACTCCTAAAAGTGGTAACAGGGGCTCTTTTATTGGCTTTTGGGACCTACTCCTCATACTGGGTTGCTTTGCCCAGTCTTAATACATGGAGAGGTGCTTGGTCTTATTGCAATTTGATATGCCATGTTTTGTAGATACTCATGGGAGACCTGCTCTTTCCTAACTGGAAATGGAGGAGTGGATTAGGAGGTGGGAACAGAGGGGGATTGGGGGAAAGGACTGGGAGGAGAGGTTAGCAAAACTAGTTGTTAGCAAAACTCTTGAAATAATTACCTGGATTAACAGTTAAAAGAAAGAAAATTGTCTTAATAGGTGTCAAAAATGCCTATTTACTTACATTTTTGGAGGTTTGTATATATATACCAAGTAAAATTCACCAAGTAAAAGTAGATTCTTCTGTACTTTGTGTTTTCCTAAATATTTATAGCATCTTGCTTACCCCTGCATCAATGAGGATTTTGTTTGTTTGATTATGAAAAACAAGTCGGCTTTATCCTACTCATCTCTCGTCAGTCTTTGGCAATGTTGATAGAGCTGTACCGTCACAGTTGCAAAAACAAAGAGATCAAACAGATTTTGTCACAAGGGCAAGTTTATTTCTCTAAACATAAAGCTCGACCCATAGGAGAAATGATCCTTATGTGAGCAAAGAAACACAACCCCCCAACGACAATTATTCCACTGCTGCGGTCAGTGTGAGCAACAGAAGGCTGGGACATTGGCCCGAAAGATGTGCTGCCAAATACACACTCGCGTGTGACTGCCTAGGGCTGGGAATGAGGTTTTCATAATTAAGGAATGGAAACTTTAATTTATTTCCAGCTAGCTATAAGTAAGCAAAAAAGTAAGTGAATTGAGGACAAATGGAATGTACAGGTCTACTTTCTCAACTGCACTACTTACATAACTGTTTGTCAGACAATGAATCCTAATTTTATAAATAGAGATAAAATATATTTACGGGCTATGTTGTGTTAATTCAGTACATCTACATAAATGTGTTATAATCTAATCAAAGGTAATAGCATTTCTGCTTTTACCAATATTAGTCATTTTTATGCAGTAGAGATCTTGCATTTTCATTTAAAATGCATCCTGTATTATTTTAACCTATGCTTTTCCTACTATCATAAAGAGAAGCAGACAGAAATACTCCACACTGCATTGTTGTGCTTCGAATTTGAAATGTTCGCATCTCCTCCCTTGCATCCTTTCCAGTCTCTGTGTGAGCATCACTCCACCACCATTCCATCCCATATCTCTGACTCATTATTTCCTACAAAGGAATGAAAACACGTGGTATTTGTATCTAAGTGTCTAGATAACTTCACCCAGTACAATGGTCTTCAGTTCCATTAACACTACTGAAAATGACAATTAGAGTAATATCTCTACACTTATGACTACATAATATGCATTTAGGCTTCTACAACACACATTTTCTTCATCCACTGAGGGGAATCTGGGTTGAAATAATATTTTATCTATTTTAAAAGGTACAGCAATAAATATGAGAGTATTTGGTGTTTTTTTTAATTGTTTGTCTTGATTTGGGTTTGGCATAATGTTTTTACCTTCGGTGTTAACTCGGGAAGAAGTGCTGGGTCATATGACAGTTCTATCTCTAGTTGTTGAAGAGTCACACTTTGTTGAAGACATCAGTAAATCCCTTAAAGAAAACCAAGAAAACACAATCAAACATATTAAAGAAACTATTCAATACTTGAAAACTAAAATAGAGATAATAAAGAACACACAATCTAAGGGAATTACAGAAACAGAAATCATGAGAAAATAATCAGGAACCACAAATGCAAACATAAACAGCAGAACACAAGAGATGGAAGAAAAAATCTCAAGTGCTGAAGATACAATAGAGGAAATAGACTCATCAGTCAAAGAAAACATTAAATCTAACAAAAGCTTAACCCAAAATATCCATGAAAAACCAGACCTAAGAATAATAGGTATAGAAGAAAGAAAAGAAGCTCAACTCAAAAGCACAGAAAATATATTTAGCAAAATTATAGAAGAAAACTTTCCCAACATAAATAAAGATATGCCTATGAAGATACAAGAAGTGTACAGAACACCAAATAGACTGAATCAAAAAAAGTCCCCTTGCCACATAATAATCAAAACAATAAACATACATAATAAAGAAAGAATATTAAAAGCTACAAAGGAAAAAGGCCAAGTAACATAAACAGGCAGACCTACCAGAATTACACCTGACTTCTCATTGGAGGCAATGAAAGCCAGAAGGTTGTGGTCAAGTGTTATACAGACATTAAGAGCTCACGGATGCCAGCACATCCTTTACTATATCCAGCAAAACTTTCAATCACCATAGGAGGACAAACCAAGATATTTCATGACAAAACCAGATTTAACCAACGACTAGCCACAAACCCAGCCGTACACAAAGTACTAGAAGGAAAACTCCAACCGAAGGAAGTTGGCTACATCAACAAAAAACACAGACAATTGATGATCTCACAGCAGCAAATCCCAAAGAAGGGAAAAACACACAAATTAACATCACCAACAACGAAAACTAAATTAACAGGAGATAGCAATCGCTGATCATTAATATCCCCTAATATAAATGAACTCAACTCACCTATAAAAAGACACAGGATAATAAATTGGACATGAAGACAGAATCCATCCTTCTTCTGCATACAAGAAACACACCTTATCCTCAAAGACAGATAGCACCTCAGAGTAAAGGGTTGGGAAAAAGTTTCCAGTCAAGTGGACCTAAGAAACAAGCTGGTGTAGCTATCTTAATATCTAACAAAATAGACTTCAAACTAAAATCAATCAAAAGGGACAAAGAGGACATTTCATTTTAGTCACAGGAAAAATCCATCAAGAGGAAACCTGAATGCAGAACATCTATGCCCCAAATACAAGGGCACCCTCATATGTCAAAGAAACACTTCTAAAGCTTAAATCATATATTAAACCCCACACACTAATAGTGGAAGACTTCAACACCCCACCCTCACCACTGGATAGGTCAGTCAGACAAAAAATTAACAGAGAAATAAGATAACTAACAGATGTTATGACTCAGATGGATTTAACAGACATATATAGAATATTCCATCCAAACATAAAAGATTATACTTTCTTCTCAGTACCTCATGGAACCTTCTCAAAAACTGACCACATACTCGGTAATAAAACAAATCTCAACAAGTACGAAAAGTTGGAATAACTCAATTATCTTAACAGATCACCATGGTTTAAACTAGAATCCAACAGCAATACTAATTCCAGGAAGCCCACGGACACATGGAAATTAAACAATACTCACCTGAATCATCAATGGGTCAAGGAAGAAATAAAGGAAGAAATTAATGATTTTATAACATTCAATGAAAATGACCATACAACATACCAACATTTATGGGACACAAAGAAAGCAGTGTTAAGAGGAAAGTTCATAGCACTAAATGCCTACATAAAGAAGCTGGAAAAATCCCACACTAGTGAATTTAACAGAACACTTGAAAACTTTAGAACAAAAAGAAGCAAACTCACCCAAGAGAGCTAGACAGCAGAAAAGAATCAAATTGAAAGCTGAAATCAACAAAATAGAAACAAAGAAAATATTACAAAGAATCAATGAGACAAAGAGTTGGCTCTTTCAGAACTAGGGACTAGGCTATTGCTGAAATAGGCCTGACCATGCTTTTGTTTGGAGGAATGTGGACTTTGGGTCTTCAGATTAGGGGAGAAGTTGACTGTTTTAATGGGGCTCAATGGTCCATACTAGTAGGGGCATGGAAGAAGGAGCGCTGAAGGTGATTTGAACCATGAGCGCCTGGCTCAGAGGTTCCAAAGTAGAACAGAATTAGTGTGTGACCTATAGTCTGTCCTTGTGATTTTTTTTTTTTTTGGTGAAGAATGTGGCTGTTTTCTGTTCTTGTGTAAAAAATCTGCCTGTGGCTAAATTGAAGAATTATTGATTGATAGCTTTTTCCAGATAGCCTAATATTGGCTATGTCACTCTGTTATTAGTGGTCATGCTTATGTAAATCTATAATAGAAAGGAGCAAGCTGAGCAAGGAAAAATACAAACTGTACAGTTTGACAAGAAAAGGAGTGCCAGAAAGTATTATGGAGTAAAGTTGAGTGCTCAAGGAGATAAAAAAGTTTAAAGAAAAGCCTGATCCTAAATAGTCTAAAGGGAGTAGTGACCTCAGGCAAGATCCTACCCATCTAAGTTTCCAACTTGTATAAAAGGAATTAAAGAAAAAAACTAGGGCCAGACATGGTGGTGCATGTATTTAATTTCAGCACTCTAGTGGTAGAGACAGGCAGATCTCTGAGTTCAAGTCCAGCCTAGTCTACGAATCTAGTTCCAGGATAGCCAAGCTTAGGCAGTGAAGGAAATCATTGAAAACAGAAAGCTGATGAAAATGTATTTGAATGAGGGAACCATGTTCCAGCCCCAGCAAGCAACAGAACTTTAGAAAGGTTCAACCTGTCTAAAGCCTTGACAGTTTCTGGCTGTAACGTCAATGATATAAGAAAAGGGTTGTGGAATCTCTCTTTATGACTAAAGAATGTTACTGAGGCTAGATATGTGTTAGGGGTGTCCCTGCATAGAGGCCTAGAAAGACCATTGCATGAAGCTGAAACTCAGATTGCCTTTGAGACTTCAATTATTTCAGCAGACACATAGCAGGTATTTGATAAAACTTGACATCATTCCATGACACTAGCTCCCTATTAAGCCGGCATAATGGATCTCAACACGATGTAACTGTGCCCAGCAAGCCCATAGTTAACCATCTCACTCAATGCCAAAAATCTGAAAATATTTTCCCTAACAACCAGGAAAAAGAAAAGACATCATTTCTCAACCATCTCTTTCAGACAACATGATTGTGTATGAGAAAGAAAAAAAAACATAAAGTTAGAAACAAATCAAAAATCATAAAAATAAGAAGCCAAATTATTCTGTTTGTAGATGAATGTGCCTGTATGTTTCTATCAAAATCTAAGAAGTATTCTAAGAGATCAATAGAAAAGATAAATGAATGGAGTGACTAGCAGGGTACAAGGCCAATATAAAAAGCCGTCTGCTTTTCTGTGTGTTCATGGTGAGTTTTCTGAGAAAGAAATCATGAAGCAATTTCATTTATAGCAGTCACAAAATAGATCAAGAAATAAACTTTAGAGAAGAGGTGTTAGCCTCGAACAAAGGAAAATTATAAAACATCAATGAAGAAAAACTGAAAAAAGCACTAAAAGGCAGATAGACAGTTCATGTACATATTCTGAGAGAACTCTAGTAGTTAAAATGCCCACAAACCTCAGTCATGCTACAGAGTCAATGAATCCTCATCACAAAGCTACATTTTGCACAGAACTAGAAAAAAGGAAGCACAGAATCTCCCAATACCAGAAATGATTTTGAGCAGAGAGACCAAAACCAAAACAACATGGCACTGGCAGAAAACCAGACTGGTCAGCCAATGGACAGAATGGTAAACCCAGAAAGAGTCTCTATTATCTATATTTTACCAATCATCTACAAAGGTTCTGAACACCCACAATGGAGAAAGGACAATGTCTATAACAAAAGGACTGGGAAAACTGGATTACTGTATGCACAAAATTGTAACTTCATATTGTAGGTGATAATTTTAAGGATAGGTCCCCAAAAGCACGGGAAACAAAAGGAAAAGCCAGGAAAAATAACACTATATTAAAATGTTTCTATACAGCAAAAGAAACAATTAACACAGAAAAAGAAGCAGCCTATAGCATGGGGAAGGTATTTTTTTTTCAGCTAGCTATTCATTTGACAGAGTGTTAATGCTCGGAATATATAAGGAACTTCAAAGGGGCTTTCCTAGGAGACAATCTCACTACAAACTCCCTGGTCCTCTGTCTTTTTACAATATTTTTGTCCCCTGTTCTGTAATTATCCTTGAACCTTAAGTGAAGGAACTGTAGTGTAGCTAAATTAATTGGTTTGGAGGAAGGAAGAGAAGGGGCAAATGTTGTCATTATATTGAAACCTCAAAAAATAAAACAATAATTAAAAATACAACAGAAAAAAAAATCCCCAAATAATGCAACTAAAAGGTGATAAATGATTGGAATGGCCACTGTACAAAAGAAAAATCAAATGACCAAAAAATATATATGGAAAACTTTGCTCAAGGTGTTTAACCATCTGGGAAAATTTGAAATATTATGATATATCATCTCATGCTAGTTAGAATTCTATTAACACAGCATGATGAAATAAAACAAGTCCAGAAAGTACAAAGTCCAGAAAATATAAAATTACTTCTCCAAGTAATGCTATGATAGTGTTAGTCAATGGGAGACAAATGAAAGGCAGGAAGTTAGAAGAGTTGACTGTTTGCCAGACAAGTCCAAATAGGACCTGGATGGGATCAAATACAAGCCTGACATAAACTATAGCTGTGTGGTATTAAGTTACGGAGCCTCCCTGAGTTTCAGTTTCTCTCATTGTAAGTGAGATTGTTAGTAGTGGTACCTACTTCAGAGGGCTGCGGTGAGGATCAGTTGACCTAGAATCAACTCAAACAGCTCCTGGCATACATGGTTCTATGTGGGTAATTGTTATTTGTACTCCAAGGATTGTCTTGACACTAAAATATAATTCCACAAGCAATTATTTCATAAAAAAGGACTTGAAAAGTAACTTGGTTTTATAGCTAGACTATTTTCTGCGTGAAATATGGCAATGTTCACTTCTTGTGGAGGCAAAGAAGTGTAAATAAATATTCTCGTGGGCTTAGAAGTGTTTTTATTAGGAAAGAAAGATGGTCATGTCGTTGGATGACCTCTTAAGCAAGGAAACCAGTGAACATTATATGGAGTTTACTTTACAAACATCTGGAAAGAATCTTTCAAAAGAATCGCCTACCTTATTTTCCTTCAAATTTGAAAACTATATCTTAGTCTTCCTAAGCAAGCAGCAATGTTTCCTGAGGGGATCTGTCACAGCTCTCTTCTCCGTGAGCCAAAGTTAACTCACCGCGACGTACAGATTTATGAAGACTCTCTTTGTCCCGTGACCTGAAACTAAAGTTTAACCTAAAGGAAGAAGAGGCAAGCTCTTCCTGGATAAGCGTGCACTGGAGGCTGGAATGAAGGTACATGCCTCCATTAGAAGTTGTTGCCCAATGTGCTTACAGTCCAGAGATGGGATGATTACTCAAAAATGTAAACATGTTATCAGCTGAAGTCTTAAAAGCAACAGTGTAATTATCAGTAGCTATGCTTTGAGGCGGCATTGCATGCTATGGGATAGTTGAAAACGGCCTAAAGGAGATAGCATTGCTTTTTTTTTTTTGGACAATAGTGTTGTGGGGAATGGTATTGATGGCCCCAAAAAATAATGCACATGCAATGGACAGACATATTAAACACTGGGAGCAGAGAGAGTATTGAATTCACCCCCCAGAGGGATTAAATCTTAGGAAAGACAGAAAATATGTAAGATGACAACTGGGCACATAAAGAGAATTGTGAAGTGATTAAGGGATGATTGGCAAGAACAAGATGGAGTGATTGGAGTGATTGGTGTCAGGACTTATTTTTGAAGGAACAATCATAAGCAGGACTGCTGGCACATGTTTTATGTCGGACCCAGTCTTGTAAAGATGACTTTGATTTAGGGTTTAACATTCGTCATAAATTCTTCTAAAACATATCAATTTACAACCTCAGCAGAGAAACCGTATTTTTCAAGTTGTGATTTAAGAGGCTTGAAGACAACAGTAAATTTAAAACCCTCTGCTAATTTCCATGCTCTACAAGCTTCTGGGGTTCTGAATATTGATTCTCACTGGAAAAATCGTAATGGCAGATGCAGGACAAAGGAAGCAGGGTGAAAACTGGAGCTGAATCTCAACCTAGTCTCCATCGCTGGCCCATTTCTCATGATTAATTTCTTGGCTGGTAAACTAAATATGAGGCTAAATTTCATTAATGGAATGCTCTTAATTATTTTCTGATGAAGTAGAATATGAACCCTTTCAATAACAGTGTTTGTCTTCCCGTGTTATCGCTGTAGTAAGTCTCCATGTCTTACGGATTGCAGTTCTCTTTGATTCAAGGTGCATTTATCACACAGCAAGCAACACAGCACCAGTGCATACATCAAACCCAGGCAATAATTAAACAGAGTAAATAAATCATTAAGTAAGAAAAAAACCTTGATGAAGACATTTCCCAACCTATCGTGAGAATGTGAATGGCAGTCTTGGTATAAACTTTCTTTCTTCAAGCTATTGCCATATTTTAACATTTTATTCATTATTTTCCTGGTCAGTATTGAATCAGAAGAGCTGGGTGCTAATCAAGGAGCTATAATTTCATGTAATTACTTACAAGATTTCCTGTCAGAGGTTGAGGTTAACTGCAGCAAGTCAGCGTTAGATCCTGCTCACACACATCACTTGAGAGATATTGAATCAGCAGTGTTTTTGTTACCAACTCACAGAGAAATAAATGTCCCCACGAACTAAAACAATACAGAGAATGATTGAGAGTGGTCAAGAAAACATTTTGAAAGCCTTATAATAATGGTGTTATATTTTATGCAGTAGATATATCTGAAAACTTACATGAAAACCAAACAGCATCAATCAAGCTGTATTTAAAATATATATACAATAATGTTCACAAATACTAACAAATCCTCTGTAAAGCAAACAATCTCTCGATATTCTGAATTTGTGTGAATCTTGATTTGACTGAAAGTGAAGTATATCTTTAGTGAACAGTCAACAATTCCTAGAAATAACCCATGACTCAAAGTAACTGAATTTAAGTGTTTGAATTGTCAGTCGAAAGTAGAAAGCAATTAAATAAACCACTTAAGATATTATGCAACTGAACATGTTCTATTTAAGAATGCTTATGTATATGCATGTAATAACATTGAAAATAAGAGGGCCTAAATTTAAAGGAGAGTTGGGAGGGGCATATGCAAGGGTTTGGAAGAGGAAAGGGAAGAATGGGAGAAATGTAATCAAATTATAATCTCAAAATCTTATATAAAAAGATGTAAACATGATTGGGGGTTGTGAGTCTATTCAGAAAACAGTGAGAATGGGAGGAGGCTATGCATGTAATGCTTTTATTTATTTGTTTTTTACATTGCTCTAAAAGTCCTTGTGGGTTTCACGAGATGATAGGACAAGTCTGTGTGTTAATGTCTGGATTTAGGAAGCATTAAAGATTTCACTGTAAGGTTCCGTGCATCAGCAAGTGGGAAGAAAGTACAGGACATACATACCAAGGACTTACATGAGATTAATTTGAAAAACAATTGAACTATTCCGCTACATCAGATTCTTTTCTGTTTGCCACAGAAATAAAAAAAACTGCCAAGAATCTGATGAACAGCGATGTCCTGGCAGAATTTTAAAACATGCCTTGTATTTGGTAAGTGTAGTTTTCTTGAATGAATAACCATGCACAGTACCATTTACTTTTAAATTTTTATCTTTTAAAATGTATTTGATTTTAATGTCTGTGTGCCACATGTGTTTGTGGTGCCTGCAGAGACTAGAAAAGGGCATAGGATCCCCTAGGACTGGAGTTACAGACGGTTGTGAGCCACCAAATGGTGCCGTGAACCAAATGTGGGTCCTCTGGAAGGGCAGCTTTTAAATTCTGAGCTATCTCTCCAGACCCTCATAAACAGTACTTAAATAATCTCCCAAACTCACATAAAACTGCAATAAAATATATTTTATCAAAATACCTTAGTATTCTAAAAACTTTTCTTTAATTTGTCACATGCAAAACCTCCCCTTTGATTAATTATGTTTATAATATTCTCAATCTTGTTGAGGTCAAACAAAAATTATCCCAGGAAAAAAAATTCTACTTAAGCTACACAAGCGTTTTAGTTTGGCAAACTGAAGTAAAAATACTTTCACGTTTGAACTCCTAGGAAATATTTATAGCAGTATTTGGAAGGGTGACATAAATTTCCAATTATTATTTTTTTATGGTGCTGAGATAGAACACAGGTCCTTAGGGATACTAGAGAAACACTCTAGCACTTAGCCACACCCTGGGGCTAACATAAAACTCTCAAAAATATTATTTTTGCACTTCCAAAAGAATTAAGAAATATGCAAACATAGAAAAAGGATATGTAGATTTCAAGATCTAATATTATTAAATATACATGCATGCAAATTGCTCTACTATTTAGAGTAATCTCTATCAATATCCCGTTGATGTAATTTTTTCATAGAAATAGGAAGAATACTATATGTCTTGCAGACTCACAAAAGACCCAGAGTACCCCCAAAAATCTTAAAAGAAGATAAAAATAAAGGTAGCACACTTCCTGACATTAATAGACATCACAATGCTACAGTGATTTAAAGGGCATGGTGTCAGCTTAAAGACAGACATATGAACCGATAGAACAGCATAGAGATCCCAGAAATAAACCTATGCATTGACAGGATGTCAAGAAAGCATAAAACAAAGCATAGTCTTTTCTATAAGGGATGTTCGGAAAACTCAATGTCTACATGTAAAAGAATGAAAATAGACATTTATCTTATACCATATAAAAAAAACTTCTCAAAAGGCATAAAGACTTAAACATTATATTTTCAAGATATGAAGCCCCCAGAGGGAAACATTGGAAGAATGCTTTCTGATACTCGTTTTGACACTAATTTTAGACAGGACATCAAAAGTGTAGGCAAAAATATAAAAAAATAGACAAACGGGATTATGTATAACCAAAATATTCTGTAGATCAAATTCATTGTACCTCTCTGCACTGTACTTTCTGCTACCCACTACAGGAAGAAGCATCTCCAAGGGTGACCATAGTTCTAGTCTATGGGTATAAACATCAACATGTAGGAGCTTTGATGCATCTGTTCAACAGCAGCAACAACAATAACAACATAAACAACCAAAAAGAGAAAACCACACTTCCAAAACAATACTGGGTTCCCCAACATGACCTATAACTTGCCCAGGCATGAGTTTTAGGTCAGGTCTATAGTTTCCAGCTCACCTCTGCATACTTTTCCTCAGTCCTCATACAACATACGTGCTATCCTCATTGATGGGGTTTTGCCATTCAGTCATGTGGGCATTCCCGAGCAAGGGTGTAGTCTGTATTGTTTTGGGGGACTTGTGGACCAGTAATACACGGGAAAGTGTCTCATGTCTAGGACTTTTGTTTAACAACTCAAGGCTTCTAGGAGTAACATTATCCTCCATTCAATTCTCTTTGAAAATTTTATTTTAAACTAACTTTTAAAACACTAAGTTTCCATGTAGCTTTTAAAAAAAATCTAAGTTCTTGTTAGCCCCTTTCTTTCTTCTGCTTAGTCTCTACATAACCTTCGCCATCCCCAGTGTCTCTTCTACTTGTGCTCTATTCCCATCCCCCACGTCAAGGCCTCTGCCCCAACCAACCTCCCATGACCCCTTTCTAACTTCTCAGTCTCCACAGACACTCCAAGTCAAACACACAAATCTAGAAATTTGAAGCGAAGATCCGCAGAGGAGAGGGCATACAGTGTTTGTCTGGGTCTGGGTCACCTTACTCAGAATAATATTTCCCAGAGCCATTCATTTTTCTGCCAATGTCATGATTTCAATGTTCTTTGCAACTGAAAAGAATTCCATTGTGTATATCTATCCCATTTCCACTATCCATTCATCAGTCGATGGGCATTGACTGATTCACTTCTTAGCTGTGTAAACACAGCAGCCATAAACACGGATGTGCTAGCATCTCAGTAAAGGGGTAGCCTTGAGTATGTGGCAAGGAATGTTAGAGCCGGGTAATGTGGTGACTCTCATTTTATCTTAAATGTGGTTCTATTTTGTCCTCCATGCTGATTTCTACAGTGGCTTTACTAATCTACATTCCTACCCACAGTGGATTAGTGTTCTTCATTCTCTGAATTCTCACCAGCATTTGTTGACATTTATTTTTGTGATGTAATTTTGTTCTGATTCGGTTGATGCAGAGTCTCAGAGTGATATTAATTTGCATTTTCTCAAGGGCTAAGAATGTTGACCACATTAAAACATATTTATAATCCATTTGTACTTCTGTTCAGAACTCCTGGGCCACGCTTTCACTTGGATATTGCCTTGGTGTTTAATTTCTCGAGTTCTTTATAAGGTCTACATATTAAATTTACATCAAGTGTGTAGCTGGGAAGGATTTCTCTCCCATTCTGTAGGCCTCTTCTTTGAGGTCCCACTGTTGGTTACTAGTTTTCTCTTTGAGTGATCCAAGTCGAGACATTCAGGGAGTCCACGTTTGGGCCTGTACCTTGGTGCATTTCCCCTAGTTTTCCATCTAGCACTAGTTTCAAGTCTTCCACCCAGCAGCATAGATGAATATTGAAACCATCATATTTAATCCAAGAAACTGGTCACAAAATTAAATGTTATGTCATTTAAGTTAGATAAATTATCTACAATAGGCAAATATATAGAAGTCTAGAGCAAGAGAAAGATTAGTGATTACTGAGAGAATGGGCAAGGGGCAAGTGGACTATGGAGTTTATTTTGGTGGGAGAAAAAATATTCTAATTTTCTTTTGTCCTGATAAAAAGAGAGGTCATGTGAGAGTTACAAATAGTTTTATTCTGGAGATACATAGGAAATAAGATTCAAAGGGAAACACAGACTCAGAACACTGGGCAAAGTGGAAGCCACAGTGTCCTGCCACTCTTCTGTGGGGAGATGTGAACCACTGCACAAGCTTGCTTCTGCTCCTATATCCCAAGAGAGTGAGAGAGACCCTTTCTCCCCCTTATAAGAGATCACATCTGCGCACAGAAGCCATGCCCAAAAAACTATTGGCGGAAAGGAATTCCCACAGCATCCTGATATTTGGGCAATACTTGGAATTTTCTATACATGAAACTTTATGTTTTAAATAGATAAATAGGGCATATGGATTAGGACAACATCCAAATATTTTTTATATTATAATTTGTCTTAAGACCTTCAGTTCCTTGTGAACTTTGTTACACTTTTGACTCATGGTTTAAAGAATAGGATGCCCTAGCTTTATTCAAACATTATTCTGAAATGCCCGCTCTACCTCAAGTCACTTCCTTGTGTTTAAATGTTGATATTTCCATTCTCCCAGTAGGTAGAAATAATCACAAGATTTGAATATATAAACATCATAACTTTAATAATGATGGTTACTATTGTATTTATTGTTACATGGGTTAAATGACTTCATTGAAGCTTATTCGTATTATGGCTTGTTGCTCATGTAGGTTTACCAGACAGTGGCAAAGCCTTTATAGTTACCCTCTGTCAGGGGCTCTTTTTACTGGGCTCAATGTTCTGGTTGCCTAGTGAACCAAGTGTAATGAACACCTCATTTCTTACCCTGTTCACATTGGGATCCCCTTGCTTTGAGAACATTTGTGACCAGCATTTCTTTTTATGGCTGAAAGTTTAAAACAAATTTGACCCTGAAAACAGCTATTAGAGCTAAGTGGTCCCTCTGTTCAACAAACAAGATGTACCAAACATTCAGTGTCCCAAACCAGGGTGATGTTGAGCAGCCATTTGTTCCATTCCTGGTAAGTTAACTATCAATGTTCTTGTTTAAGTCCTAGGACAGACAATAATGATTGCAATCTTATGATTTACCCTGGCCCCGACATAATTTTGCACAAATAAATTTTAGCTTTGCTAGTTATTAGCAAGAAACTCCCCTACCTACTTTATTCCTCCTAATGATGAAGCCAGAGTCCAAACACACAGAAAATTTTCATTAAAAAACAAGGGTGCAGTTTGCTGTGAAAATTAATGAATGATTTAGATGTTACTATCTTTCCGTGGGAAATGGATAAAACATGAAAAACAAACAAAAATGATCAGGAACCGGTAATTCTCTTTTAGTATGAGAAGTCATGCCCGTATAATCTAAATTGATGTGCAAGCCCAGAAAAGAAAAACAAATTACTCAGGGAATAAAGTGCTTATACTGAAGGAATAGATGAAAATTTAAATGAGATATATGATCACATTTTTAAAACATATCTTAGAAATCCTATATAAAATGTACTGTGCTTATTTTGTTCCTATAGTTTCTCAGTCGTAGAGGTCTTCTGTAAGGGTTTGTGCAAACCAGACTGATAGACAAACATGGCCAAAGGTTCATTCAACTAGGAAGAACTTGCAATCCTCTTTGGCTTTAGTCTTCCCTTCTCATCCTTGCTTTCTGGTGGAAACATGTACGTGCTCTCAGAAAGATCTGACTCGGAAACTACATTGAATGCTCTCTCAAGATCCAGAGCAGGTATCACTAAGCTAGATGTGTCTTCAGTCTGATAGCATCTTGAAGCCAAAAGTGATCATTAGATCCAAAGTTTACAGTAAATCTGTAAAGTCTACATTTGAAAATAATAACTGTAATAATACAAAGCCATGACTGTCAAATGATTCACACGTCAGTAACTAAAATGGAGGAGGGACCTAGAGACTTTTGGAAGAAAAGGGTATTGTGGAATAATATTTTTGTACGCTGTGAAGATGTGTCCTTGTCAAGGCACCTTCTGATTGATTTAATAAAGAGCTGAATGGTTAATAGCTAGGAAGGAAGTGATTAGGTGAGACTTCCAGAGAGAGAGGGGGGAGAGAGAGAGAGAGGAAGAGATGGATCTAGGTGGGAGAAAGACACCAGAGGACATGGAGAGGAAATGGTGCACGATGGAAGAGAGATAAATAGCTATGAGGCAACACAGAGATTAATAAAAATGGTCTAATTTAAGTTAGAAAAGTTAGTGGGACAATCATAAGCTATAGGCAAGCTTTGGTAACTAATAATACGTCTCCATGTCATGTTTTGTGAGCTGGCAACCCAAAGAAGCATCCTTCTACAAGAAGGCCTGATTTTCTTTCCAAATCATCATTCTAAGTGTACTGGATTCTCTCTCTTGAATTCGACTTTGTGCATCTCTTGAATTTTACCCTTTTTGTTGCATTAAAGAAAGTAATTTAGAGGTCATTTAATTTTCTAATCCTAAGTCTATCCATACTTTATTTGGTGAGCAGGCCAATGAAAGATCTTGTCTTAAAAGTAGATGTCCCTCGAGGCCAGCCTGGTCTACAAGAGCTAGTTCCGGGACAGGAACCAAAGCTACAGAGAAACCCTGTCTCGAACCCCCCTCCCCCTAAAAAAAAGTAGATGTCCCTTGAGAAAAATCTGAGGCTGTCCTCTGGCCTCCACATGCATATGCATATATGTGTGCACACACCCACACATATGTGCACCTGCACACATACACATGCACATACAAATTACACAAAATTATATAATGCAAGAAGAATTGGGTCTCTAATAAACATCCATTCAGACAGAGGGAGAGGAATATTTTATCTACTGAGAAATATTTTAGAGCTCAAAAGTATTTCAAATGCAAATCTATTGGTCTAACTCAAAATTATCAGAAATTAAAAATGATCATTTTTGAAAGCATAGCTGGAGGTGACAAAAATCACATCTTGCAGACTTTTTTGCTTATTTATTTTTACATTTATTTCCCCTAAGACAAGTACTTTCTCAATCAAGGATCTTCAGAGAGGCCCCAGAATAAAAGTGTGGCTGTAACAGTTGTATTAAATAGAAGCAAATATAACACAATGGATTAATTATGTATTCGTGTCTGTAAAATGTTAAAGAATAACAGCAGCTTATACTTGCTAACCACTGTGTGGTACTCCATTGTCATATTCAACTTTTTCTATAATCCTATGAACTTGACATCGTCATTTTAATTTGACAAACGAGAAAATTAAGAGTCAGTTGAATAACTTTCTACACTTACCCAGAGGAACAGAACTCTAATTTGTAACCTGGCTGATCACAAGCCTGTGATTTTATTACTCTATTCTTTTAAAAATGAACAAGAATGATTTCATTTTATTCACATATGAATTCCCAATCAATGTCTAGTGTGATGAGTGATAACTGGGAATTAATTGAAATACTTCCAGATAAATTTAAATACCTGTAATTTCCGCCGATGGAAATTCCTTTCAAAAGTCACCGAACAATAATTTCTCATTCTAATCACACTGCTTTTAAATATGCTCATGACTTTGGTCCATGGGTCTTGTGTGCTAATGGATTTATTTGTTGCAATGAAGTTCATTGCTTCCTGGAATTGGATACTAGGACATTCAGATGTTAGCACAGATCCCTGAGCTAACACATCATAATTTTCCAAAGACTTTGGTTATGTCTTCCAGAATGAGCACATTATTCTGGTCTCATTCAATGTCAGTCCCGTTCTACACTCCAGAAAAGCCAACTGTCCCAATGTATCTGTATACTCTCAGCTCTTTATTGTCTGCTCTGCCTGTTAGACCAGCAACTCTGGTTTCCAATCTTCCTTCAGGGCAAACAAGACTTTAGGGAAGCTTTCTCACATCTGCTTACCCTGTAGCTTCAGGCTCTGACCTAGCTTATCTCTGTCACTGTGCCTCCTAAATGTTGATCACACAGCTTGTGTAATGCCAAGAAGTTAAAAAAAAAAAACCCAAAAAGAAAAAAAAACTCACCATTAATAAAACAATAACAAATGCTGCTAAGGATGCTGAGAGGCAGGAACCCTTTATACCACAGGAGATTATGTAAACTGGTATAACCATCAGAAAATATCATGGAGCTTCCTCAAAAAATATCTAAAAATATAACTATGACTCAGCTACACCACTTTTGGGTATGTACCCAAAGAACTCTAAGGTCATGTGCTACAAATATTTCTACACATCCTTATTCATTATAGCATATTTCACAACACTCGTGCTTCAGAATTGGCCTAAGTGTTTATCAACAGCATAACCAATAAAGAAAATGTAGTATATGTACACAATGGATTTTATTTCAGCCATGAAGAACCAAACTATGTCATTTGTTAAAACCTTGATGTGACAGGAGATAACCAGGTTAAAAATAAGTCAAATGCAGAGAGACAAATACTACATGTTTTCTTACACACACACACACACAAACACATATGAATGACTAGAGGAAGGGAGGATACCAGTGGGAGGTGGAAAATGTTAATGACAGAAGGAAAGGATTATAAAAGAGATTGAGTCAAATACGTGACATACTTGAAAGAAATGATATGAAATCCAACACTATACACAATGAATATGTAGCCATAAAGGCTGGAAAAAAGATCTTTGGACAGTAAATAAAAGAGCAAGGGATCTGTATCCTGTAATAAGCCCCATGTAGATGAAGGGAGCCGCTGGAGCAATCAGCAGTGGCTGACTTTGGTGCTTTTACGTGCTTCCTGGTAGTGTTTTTTACTGAATACTTAAAATATGTGCTTCCGCTTTACTTGCTGACAAGCTGAAATGTTCTTACATTAGAATTGACTATAAATCTCTGATATTAGATCATGTTCTGGGTAGAAATATTTCTTTCTACTGAACACGAGAACATTGGAACTCTAGGTACCAGTGGGAAAATGGAAATGACAGAAATGAGTAACTCGGGTGGATTTCGTTTTTCCATTCTGCGTGTAACCAAAGTGGACATGGGTCTTCTGTTTTGGCTTGTCAGCGTTCCTAAGAGTCTTTCACAGGAAGATCGATGTGTGTCAGAATCTTTTTTCTTTCCCTTTTGCTTTGTTTCTGGAGGTAGCCAACAGTGGTCTAACTGGACTTAAGGCCCATTCAAAAGAGGAAATTCATGGCTATTACCGCAAACCTAGCCAACTAAGCACCAAAACCTTTTAATAAACAGAAAAGAGATGGGACTGGATGGCGTGAGATAAATGAATGAAACCATAGAACCCAGTGACCATCTCTCATTTTAGTTACTTGATTTTAACGAGGTCAATTTCCAAGGAAGCTAATATCAAGTTAAGTTATACAAAATATTCTCTCAGCAGAATATTATCATGTCAATAAACTTTCCTTTCCATCTGAATTATATTAGACCCTTCTACCATTTGCCTTCCTTTTTTTTTTTTAGCACAATTGCTTATTATTTCAATTGCATCTTATTATCACTCATAAACGGTTTCACACAGAATTTAGTATATTCATTATCCCTCCTTACCATTGCCATGGAGGTCCAATTATTAATTTTAGAATAATAAAGCGAGCTTTTAAATATTTCCGAACACAGTAACTCCAAGGTCAGTGGTTACCATAGACACGAAACCATGTTGCACCATCATTAGCGTGTGGGGAACGGAGGAAAGTATCGTTCCCTTCCTGTGGTTGTGAGACTGTAACTCCTGGCAGGAAATCCTCGTTTCACCTCCTCCGTAACGAGCCGTAAAAGGGCTCAGCTGATCACCGTAGATTTAAACGGCCTTAGTCCATATTAAAGAACTAAGTTTAATACCCTGTGGAATTAGAACACAGGTAAAAGGCCAAGCGATGGTGGAGCGGAAATTGGCAACGTTGTGGAAGAAGTCAGTCTACAGAGAGAGAGAGAGAGAGAGAGAGAGAGAGAGAGAGAGAGAGAGAGAGAGAGAGAGAGAGAGAGAGAGAGCTGAGCACAAGGACAGAAAAGAAACTCAGGGGCCACATGGAGAAACTGAGGAAAGACAACAGGTGATGTTTTCATTTCTACCAGACCTGCACGTCACTTCTTAAAGGAGGGGTCTGTTTTAAAGGTTTTCCCGGGATGTTTTTAAGGAATATAATTCTGGAGACGGTTTCCATTTGTCTCAATAAAAGGCTCTCCAGATTCCACCACAGCCCATGACAGTTAGCAAGATGGGAGGTAAAGTATCCGGTTTTCTGTTTAGAGTTGAGCACTCAGCTTGCTTTGTGCGGGACATGTTGTTTGCAGTTGAACTACTCAACAGAGATGGCCCTGCCCTAGGAAGGGCAGGGATTTGCTTCTGTTCGCTTTTACTTCTAATCATTAGCAACAGTACCACTTTAGACTCTCCCAGCAATGCAAGAAGTGGAGACAAGCTAAATGGGCTAAAATGGGCTAAGAGTCCAGATTGACTCCAATAATACTTTAATAGTACTTCTGCTTCTTATTTGGTGCCTAAATAATGTGGCGCTTTTCCTCTTGCCCTTTGTGCTCAAGTTTATTTGTGTGCGCCCATTCACTTCCCTTCAGCTGATGACCTTGTTCTGTGTCCTTCATAAGTGTGATCGATTACAAACTCTGGGCAGGTATTTTTGTTCTTGGCACTCCCAGTGCCTAGTAAAAGGCTCCATTCAGACTAGACATTCAGTAAGTAGTTAATGAGTCAATAATAGCAATATACCTCCTTCAGGATTTCACATTCACGATTGCCCTCCAAACCCCACATATTATGGTTTGAATGGAAAATACCCTCACAAAAGTTCTTGTTTTGTTTCCAAGTTGATGGCATGCTTTTCGGAGATTGTGGTTCTTTACAGAGGTCAGACCAACTGGTTGAAGCAAGTCACTCGGGGCAGGCCTCTGGCCTTTGGTTCCTGCCAATCTTCTGGGGCTTCTTGTTCCTTTTGGGTGTTAACAACCTCTGTCATATGCTCCTGCTGCTGTGAAGCAGGTTGTCAGGCAGCAAGCTGGCTAACATGGCTTCCCTGCCACAATCACTAAAACCCTCTGAAATCATACGCCACGTTAAGTATTTCTTCCGGTAAGTTATTTTTTGTCATATATATGGTCATAGTGATGCAAATACAACATATGAAAACATAACTGGGAAATGCACACATTTATGCATTTTGACTTATGAATGTAAAGTTCAGGTCTATTATTTTGAAATTAATTTCATCTGCCATTGACAAGGTACCGTTTCTAAGGGGAATAGATGCCAACAGCTATGGCGCATGGACGGGACAAGAAGATGAAAACACAGTTCTTCCTGGCTCAGAAGCTGATGTCAGACAGCATTCAGAGTTGATGGGCGGAGTGAAATAGTAAGACTGGCACATCCTTCAAGCAAAACAGCTTGAAAATGTCCTTGGGATACAGTGTGTGCCAGAAGGGATGTATTTCTTTTTTTTTAATTTAAAGGATATTCTAATAGTGACAGAGTGCAAAGGTATACAATGAGCCCAGAGACCAAGAATAGGGTGCTCTACCGCCATAACTGCGTTCTCAATAACTTTAAATGTAATTTTAAACTATAAAACATACAGCCAGGCTGGTCTTGACTTTCTCTAGCTTTGGTCCATTTGGTGGAATAGAATATCTCTGAGTACATTTGAATGCCCCTGTGAAGCCAAGTGCAAAGGGGACCCTGAACTTTGATAAATGGTAAGAAAGTGCAGAAAGTGTCTTTCACCTCCTCAAAGTGCACAATGAAGTTAACAGAGTAACACAGAACTAAGATCAGAAGGGAGCAACTTGGCTTCGAATTCAACTTTACAAAAGAAGACACACGTGAAGCGTGCTAAAGTAATTTGATCAAGGCATCAAAACTCTTTGTATTCTGACATCATCAGACATGTAAACAAATAAGAAACAACATGATAAAATCTATGGTTGAAGATAAGTCAGTATTATTTACTGTTGCTTTATTTGTGGTTTAGAGAGGAAATGTGGTGGCAACCAACAATATATCCTAACCCATCAAAGCTAATGTCTATTTATCTCTTTATATATCTTTAAATATATATCTGTCTGTCTGTCTATGTATCTATGTATATATCTATGTATCTATGTATCTATGTATCTATGTATCTATCTATCTATGTATCTATCTATCTATGTATCTATCTATCTATCATCTATCATCTATCTATCTATCATCTATCTATCTATCTATCTATCTATCTATCTATCTATCTATCTATCTATCTATCTCTATCATCTATCNTATCTATCTATCTATCTATCTATCTCTATCATCTATCTATCTATCTATCTATCTATCTATCTATCTATCTATCTATCTCTCTATCTCTCTATCATCTATCTATCTATCTATCTATCTATCTATCTATCTTCTATCTATTTACCTATGACTCCTGTACTCCACTGCTTGTTCAGCCTCTTGAAAAGTAAGTAAAGGCAGTAATCTATAATATAAGTGATTTAGAAAATGAGCTAAATGCATAGATAACTAAACTGCAAGCCCTAAGTAACACTAAGAAGTTATTGTTGGAAGTATGCTTTGGGGCTGAGTGACACTTAGAGTAATCTCAGAGAAGGAGAATTCTTGCTACAGTTCACAATTACTGAAGCGAATGGCATACTCATCTTCAGCCAGAAAATTCCTCTCCTATTTACCATGTGGATAACGCCATTTCTTCTTAAATACATTTTCATTATTTCTGAACCAAAGCAAAACAGTAATGATTAATCACGACGGTAACAAAGCTTTATAAAACCCTTGTATATACTCGCATTTTGATCCTTGTAAGATTCCTGTGTGGTGCTTGTACTCTCCTAATTTGCATTTGGGGTTATAGGGCTGAAAGGCTAACTGAGTTTTCTAAGTGTGAATGAAGACTTAATGGAAGCAGAGACAAAGGAAGCACAGGTTTAGGGGAAAGAATAGGAAGATGTGGATATAAGACTGGTATTTGGGCTGCTAACTCCCCTAAGATGGATTATTGTAAAGACAGAAATAGATAGTTTTCGTTGTATATACACTGCATTTTCATGTTGTTGGTTTTGCTCTTTTGGGGGTCCTGCCACCCAGTTCCCAAATAAATACACACAGAGGAGTGTATTACCTATAAATGTCCAGTTCTTTGGCTTTGTTTCTTGCCAGCTTTTCTTAATTTAAATGATCCTGACTATCTTTTGCCTCTGGGCTTTACCCTTTTTTACTTGTGTGTATCTTACTTTCAGTCCTTCTCCATGGCTGACAGTGTGGCTGGGTAGTTGGCCCCTACCTTCCTCTCCTCCTTATTCTCCCTCTATTTATTCTCTGATTGCCAGCTCCACTTATTCTTTCTTCTGCCTTGCTATTGGTCATTCAGCTCTTGATTAGCCCATCAAGTGTTTAGACAGGCAAAGAATCACAGTTTCACAGAGTTAAACAAATGCGGCATAAAAGAATCTAATACATCTTTGCATCATTAAAACACTTAAGGCAGCTGTTTATAAATAATTATTTATTCATGCAATTTAAGAATGCTTTTGAAGAAAATGAGGAAGGGCAGGGAATGAGAAGATCGGGGATAAGACAATGGCAAGAGTAAGTTTGGAGCACAACATTTGTGGTGATATTTTCTATGAATTGTGGTTTATAACCCATAATACTGCTCCAGGCTTCCTAGCAATTATGTGTCAGAGGAAATCAAGTTTAACTAACCTCAACTGTGTTTCAAATAAATATGAAACAATTCAGGAGAAAACAAGGTTTCTCTAAGCTGGTACTGAAGTTTTCTTCATTTTGTAGTTATTTTTTTTGACAGAGTAACACCTTCCTAATGGGTATAGAAATGAACTGTATTTCTGATAATTCATGTTGATACAATGTTCTGGTTAATCTAAGTGTCAACTTGACTAAATTTAGAATAACTATGAAAATACATCTCTAGATATGTCTAGGAGGGTGTTTTCTGAAAGGTTTAACAGAAGAGGAAGGCCTACACTGAATGTATGCTGTGCCATATTATGGGCTGGAGTATTAGCCTGAATAAAAGAGAACTGAATACGTACATTTACCGTTCCCTGCTTCCTGACTGGTGCAGTGTGACCAGCTGCCTCACGCTCCCGTTGCTGTGCCTTCCCTGCAAGACGGATCGTGTACTCAAACATAAGCCAGTCCTTTTGTTAGATATCTTCATCACAGCAGTAGAACAGGATATTGGTACAATAGGCTGTGGGATAATTCAATAAATCAATGTCATGGTGGGGGGAACACATGGTACCTCTGATGGCTTAATCCAGTCTAGGGCTTAACTTTAGGCTACTTAGAAATATAAGTTCAACTCAGAAAATTATCTGTAACTATTATTTATTAAATTCAACTTTCTGAAAACTCATTTTACAGGACAGGATAATTACATTTTATTTTATTTTTTAAAATATTTTATGGTTTATTTAACTTTATTTTTTATGTGCATTGGTACAAAGGTGTTAGATCCTCTGCAACTGGATCTTCAGACAGTTGTGAACTGCCATGTGGGTGCTGGGAATTGAACCTGGGTCCTCTGGAAGAGCATTCAGTACTTTTAACCACTGAGCCATCTCTCCAGCCCTGATAATTACGTTTTATGAGAAGTTTATGGGGTTTAGATTCGTTGACTGGAGATATATGTGCGTGCATATGTTTGTATGCATGTATGTATGCGTGTATGTATATATGTATGTATATGTGTGTGTGTCTGTGTATATGTATGCATGTACGTGTATGTATGCTTGCCTGTGTATGTATGTGTGTATGTATATACATGTATACATATGTGTATGTTTGTGTGTGTCTAAATGTTGATGTATGTATATATGTAAATGTATATTTATATTTGCAATTACATAGTAAAACATATTAGCATACATTTTAGGTCAGTGATTAACATTGAACTTCCTCCGATATGAAGCCAGAAGACCTCCCTATTTCAATGCCAATCACAGAGTCACTTGGGTGGAGACTATCTTTAAATTCTTTTTCTTGCTAATTAATAACAATTGCTGTTGCTGAGATTTAATTAGTTCATATTAGGCAACTTGTTCTTAAATGAAGAAATGTTTTGTCATTTTAGTCTGTGAGGGGCTTTCATCCAGGAAACCTTACTTTGGAGAGGAGGAAGAAATTGGAGAAAGGCAAGTGAAGGGCAGTGAGGAAAGTTACTTCTTAACCACATTAGTCCTTGTTTTTGACACAAAACATCACAGTTTATCACAGTGTCAGTGGACTGCGAGGTTCATATAAATCTAAAGCAGCAAGAATGTTAAAAGGCTGGTGTAATACACAGCTTCCCCAGATGATGTCTGTAAACGGAGAGAAGAAGACAGACAACCATCAGCCTAGGACCTACGGGGTTTCTAAGAGAAACTGTTTTGTTAATTTGTTTAGTAGGCACCAAAGAAGTGGGTTTCTCTGGGACATTTCTATATATGTGTCTTATTTCACTTTGTTCTTAAGCACGCCTCTGTGTCTTTCCCCACGTCCCCCCTTTCTGGCACTCTTCCTCCCCCAGAGAGCCCCTTTCTGGGTTTTCACATCACGTGCATTCCATTCCCTTCTCCTTCCCCATTCCCTTTAGCCCTTTAAGAGAAACTTGTCACTTCGTTTTCATCTTATGGACAATCTCTGATAGGGTATGAGCATATTTAGCGTTACAGAGAGGTTTCCATATAGGATTTCAGTGAACAAGTATTTATTCTCAGGTATCTAGAATCACTTACGCTAGAGACCCCTCCAGTGTTATACAGGTAAACACCATGGCTAAGGAGGATGTCCTACAGACCAGACTGATGAGAGGCAGGACAAGCATCGAAGCTTCACGAAACAGGCAGCACAGGCATACCAGATGCAAAGAATTGGAACCATTTTATTTGGAATCGTATTTCTAAAGTGAGCAGCCTCTTGACATGGACACTTTTTTTTTTTACATTGTCTCCATAATGACTGAACTACACATTAACTGCTAGATAAGGAGATAAAAAAAAATTTTTTTTGATGGAAGCTCCTGTTTAAAGTTCAGAAAAGAATTGTCTTCATACAATTCGACACAGGCTTTGATAAATCCACCTTGCTCATTAGGAAATAAGACATTGAAAGCTTTTAAGAAACATATTATCTTTTAAAAGTCACGGGGAACTTACTATAGTCCTTAAAGCTTGATTGTTATGAAGGTTTTTAGCTGGGACTGATAGGTTTAAAGATACAGCATACTAAACATTACCAACATGCTCCGAATTTGTATTGTTGAGGTTAAAACAGAACAGACTAAATACAGAAGCATGCCCAAGGCTACGCTGTTCCATTTTTAAATATAACATCAGCAATTTAGCTTCAGAAACGGTAACAGAATGCACTGCAGTACATTAATGTTGTAGATTTGACATTTATTTTTGCTTCGGTTAATTTAATTAGTAAATTTGTTCTGCCTTTCCAGTTTTACTAGAACCAGTCACATAAGGAATCTATAAGTACCCTTACATCTGAGAATCCCTCGTATTAGAGCAGAAATGGTTTTGATTAGCGAAGATCTGGGAGAAAAGTTTTCCATTTAGAAGCATCTGTGACTGAGAAAGAATTGCCCACCAAATTATCCATTTGTTCCTATGGTAGATGGGGGTTTTCCTTTAGGGAAATCCAGAGAGCTAGAGTCTTATGCAAATGATTTATTGAGGAAATGATTTCAGAAGGGGGCTGGAGGATAGGAAGGGGTAGAGGTCGGTGAACAGGATGTGGTTTCAGCTGGAGAGCAGCTGGGATCTGTCTCACTCCTTGGATGCTGTGGAGCCTGCATCCTGCTCAGTGTCAGCCTGGATTTCAGGCTTCCCTGGAGTGAATGTGTCTCCAGCTTAGGAGAGAAATTCCTGTGAGCCGGACTACTAAATGCTGCTATGGCGTGAGAGCTGCAAGTAGGGAAGAGGAATGTTCCAGACTAGTGAAAGGGATCTGAGCACAGCAGCAACAGGCCTATGATAGAACCCACTTTGCCATGTTCAGATCCATGGTTTTTTCTCAAATTAAGCTATTTCCACTCAGTCATAGCTTTCCCAGTTTTCTGACTGGCCAGATTTCTGGGAAAATTTGGAAGAAATATGTATTACTCCGCAAACCTATTGCTTTTGCTGCTGCTGCCACCGACTCTGAAATACTTATGTTTTAATCTCCTGAGCTAGGGCTTCTTCTCAAGCAATTAGCTCACCCCATTGTTCTGAGCCCCTGCCTACTGGGCGTTTATCAGTCTATGATGGCTTACACTTCCTTTTTATAGTGAAACAGGTTCTGAGAACAGCTCAGCTAATCACCCCGCCTCCATTAGAGAGCGGTAGCTGTGTCTCTTCTTGATGAGTAGTCCAATTACTCCTGTCCACATGGAAAGTGACTGATGGGCTGCTATCTTACAGAGCCCAGTGAGCAGGGGTGACCCATCACTTCCAGTCTGTTAGGATTTCCTGTGTGTCTGTTGGTGGGAAAGTGCGCCTTCTGGGAACGAGAACTCAGCATCTCAAAGTGGGATTGAGAAAACATAAATTGCCCCCTTGTGCATTGGGGATTAACACACAGTCGTCCAATCTGTTATTGGCATATGAAGCACCCAGTGGCCTCGGCATTAGCTAAGCTTCTGTAGAACAGAACCCATGCTCCCATGGCCTTTCTGTCTACCAGGAGTGCTTCTTTGCTTCGTACCCCTTTGCACACACGCCTACTTAGTAAAAGAAGATGCTGGCTGCCGTCTATCAGCCTCGCCATTCTCTGAACTTCATTCAGTTACTCTTCCAGGGTGGGATGCTTGCTTCTGAGCACCCATGCTTTTAAGATAAGCATAGCATCCATGCTTGGTTCCCAACCCTGCATTTCTTTACTAAAGGACACAACATGACTCAATGACTATTTATTTGTGTTATATTCTAAACCCTGAGGGATATAGTCATACTTTTTTCTTTTGCAATGACTTCAAAGAGAACTTCAGCTGAATCTCAAAAAGATTATTAACTACTTCAGCAACCTGACAGGTTATATATGTTAGTATACAACATTGATAAGCAAATCTATAGTTGTATACCACCACTACACATCTTTTGCTGTTGTGACATTACAAAGTCTTTGAAGTTTTGGATCACACTCTCTTGGGGATAGTGTCCTTGGGGATAGTGCTATTGAGACCGTGGATAGTAAAGTAGGTTGACAGTCTAGAGAAGCTATCTCCTCTTGTGATGAAAGAAGGAGTTTGATTGGAAGCAATTAATTGGTGTTGCTGCTTGATACTGGAATACGGAACACTCAGCCGTGCCAGCAGCCGAATGGAACAGAGCCACGCTCTTCGGGCTTTCATCTTACCCCACCTTTGCCCCTCCTAGGACTGCTTCTCTGTTCTAGGGCCCATTACACAGCACTGGTGTGTTAAGACCAGATGCAGGCTGCCATCTACTGGCCAAGTCGTCTTTCTGATGCTCTCATAGGAGCTCTCACAGGAGGACTAACCTACGATGTAGTTTGTTGTGTGTTGTGGTTTCTCCCACAGCTTCATCAAAAGCCTTCTTCCTCAGAGTGACTTGTATTCAGTTTTGCTTTCAGATTCGTAGCCAACTGTATCACTATTTATCGCGCTCACAAATTGATTTTTGCCCTTACTACTGAACAATTATTTATCCTCTCAAAGAGAACCACCAGACACATATCTGTGTTTGATATAGAGAGAGGATTTCATTGCCCTTAAGAACTATCCTTGGGTGGGCTGTGGTGTGGGAACAGTCCCTTTAGAGTTTGTACTCAGATATCAAGGCAAATTACCTGTTATCTCAACTTGGATTTTTTTATTCCACTACGAGATGTAAATAAGATCTGTTTTGCCTATCCTTTATGGACAAGAATGAGTATGTATCTATGACAACAATGGCTAAAGAAGGAGAGAGATGTTGGGAGTTGGATGAGGGTAAAAATAATAAGGGTGGGAAGGAGGAGGAGGTTGAAATGATGCAATTGTGTGTTAATTAAATAAAACACGTGTCTTCAGAATAGTAGGCCTAATCTACACACCAGTATTTATATTAATCTACTTTGGCAAATGTACCTCATCTGGCACAGTTATTGTAACAGGAGCCTCTCTTGGTTTAACTGTGGCATCCTGTGTCCTATCGTGATAACTTTCTCAAGAACCACAATGGTTAATTAAATATGAGAAGTAATAAAAGTAATCCCTTCCTGCTTCTTACCCTTTATAAACAGAATGGCTCTCTATGATAGAGCATCAACATGGGGATTATAAACAGAATGGCTCTCTATGATAGAGCATCAACATGGGGATTCCACCAATGATAATCTGATAATATATTCAAAAAAGAGGGATAAAGCAACATAGTGTGTAGCACAATTAATAAAAACCCAGAGACTGATATTGGGGTTCAACTTGAAGGCCAGAAAAGCAAATTAGTCAGTCACTGGTTCTTACCTCTACTTCAGTCTGAAATGGTGGTCCTGCCTTCAGGAAGCTCAGAATGAGACTGTGTGAGAGTTGGAGTTGTCGCCTCCCATCTTATATTCCTCTCTAGGGCTGGGATTAAAGGTGTGTATCACTACTGCCTGATTTTTATGGCAAACGGATGTTGCTACTGGGATTAAAGTTGTGTGTCACTGCTGCCCAGTCTGTAAGACTGACCGGTAGGGCTGTTTTACTCTTTGATCTTCAGGCAAGCTTTATTTATTAGAATACAAACGAAATATCACTACAATAGTGGGCTGACTGACCTTTAGGGCTTTACGGCAAGACGAATCTGGGGTGGAGGGATGGGCAATATTAATTATGGGACTACCACATGCCGTGATAATTTCTGGAGTCTTTTGGTATTAATGTCAGCACAAATACCAAATTTAACAGGTATCTAGAAGGCTCATTGTTCTCTTGCAATATAAGATTATTCAAGCAAATGACCACAGGTCACTTTATTTACCTGTCCTGCCACATTGTGTTGAAATTCTATTCTAAGTATGGGTTTTATGGCCAGTAGGGAAGGTGGGGTAGATGCTGAGTACAGGTGTTTCCCAACATCCAATCAAACAAAGCAAAGTACTTTTAGAGCTATGTGGCATCATTAAGGAATTTGAATTTGGGAAGCAATGACAATAAAGCAACGAGAAAAATAATAGTAAACATATTCAATAAAATTTTAGCTGATAAACTTTTTCTCTTAAATTTATGTTACATATCAACCACAGTTTCACCTCACCCATCTCCTGCTCCTTCCCCCACCTCCCCTTTTGCCCCCTCCCCACTTCATTCTCTCTTCATTTGTCTTCATTTAGATGAGGTAAGGCCTCCCTTGGGAATCAACAAAGCAAGGCACATTAAACTGAGGCAGAACCAAGCTCCCCATCCCCCACCTTATTTCCCCCCTCCCCCGTACACTGCATCAAGGCTAAACAAGGCATCCCACCTTAGGGAATAAGTTCCAAATAGCTAGCTCATGCATCAGGGAACATGTCCTGGTCCCACTGCTAGGAGCCCCACAAAAGACAAAGGTCCACAACTGTCACCCAGATGCAAAGGGCCTAGGTTGGTTCCAAGCCGTTTCCCTAGCTGTTCCCTAGCTGTCCGTCCAGAGTCTGTGAGCTCCCACAAGCTCAGGTCAGCTTCTCTGCATGTTTCCCCATCACGATCTTGAGCCAGCCTCCTTGCTCATGTAATCCCCCACCCTCTCTTCAACTGGACTCCAGTAAAAGTTAGTAACTAAAGATTACAAGGGAGTCTTATAACTCAATACAAAACAAAACAAAATAAACCAAAGTAACTTACTTAAGAATAGTAAAATAAACATCAAGGATATGCAAATTAGAACCACAGAGAGGAGACTACCTCATCCCAGTTCAAAGGACCATTAGCAAGCAACAGGAGCAAAAGTCCACACATGCTGACCAGGTGTAGAGAAAAAGGAGCTCTTACACAGCAGATGGAAATGTAAATTAGTATTACTACTAGGAAGAGCTGCATGGTGGTTCCCAAAACACCTACAACCAGAGCTACCATCTTATCCAGGTATTCCTCTCCTGACTGTATAACAAAAGGAAATAAAATCAGCATGCCAAAGGGATACTGAAATGCTTATGTTCATTACTGTGATAGTCATGGCTACTAAAATACACAGTCATCCTTGGTGCCCAAGAGAAGATGACTGGGATAGAGAAAAAATGTAATGAAGGGTAAGTACAGCAAAATGTATGGAACTGGAGACATTATATTATACAAAATAAGTCAGACAAAGAAACACAAGAATTCTCTACTCTATCTCATATGTATTGACCTAGAAGTATAGAATAGTGATTACCAGGAACTGGCAAGGACATGGGGTTAGGAAGGCAGAGGGTAAAAGGGTGGTTGATGTAATTAACACAGTGTATCTGTATGTGGGACAATATCACACTGGGCCCCACTAATAAGAGCAATGGTTAAAATTTAAAAAAAAATGTACTTGAAAGAAAATGGGCAAAGATATTAAATGGTAGAACCAGAAACTGAATCCGGGAGAAGTTAACCAAAGATGTTGTTTATAGGCATGGAAGAAGTGGAGTAAACAAGAACTTGCTAGAGAATAGCTAAGCCATTGCCTGGGAGAAGTCACAGCATAGGTGCGTGGTGCTGTGTTGCTGACTTTTGAGACTGCTCTGTAGGCATCTCTGCAGAAGAAACCCTCTCCTTGCCACCTATACATTTTTACTTAGTAACCCCCACAAAGCAAAGTTCAATTTAATTTAATTTTATTAATTCACCCACAAGAGTTTTTTATTACGTAACTTTTAGGCAAAAGGAGAAAATACATCATGCTAATAAAATAAAAGGGAAAAATATCCAAAGATCAGTTCTGGATCCATTGCATTGCTGTATTGTCTCTTTCCCCAAACACGGAAAGGGCCAGGGGTTCTCTATTCTATTTAGTCTTCTGTACATGTAATAAAACCTGCCAATAACACATACCCAGTTGATGGACTCCCTTTCAACAATTAAATTAGATTTGTATGTTAAACAAAATATAACAAAGCAAAACAAAAAATTGGGAAAATAAATTATTTCAAGATAATTTAGTAGCTGTGCAGAAGATTTAGAATAGGAAGACATGAGTTATACAAAGACAAATACAAGAACAAGCTGTGCCCTTTGCACTGTATGCAAAGTATGCTTCTGTGTGGACACACTTGGGCCAGTTTTAGCATCTGGAAGTATCAGTCAGGTTCCAGCTTATTTGTAATTCCTGAGCAGCAATAATCAACATGAAGTGGCCTTGCAAATTGCCAGGGATATATTCCCCATCTCAAGTCAAGAATAGCTCTCAGAGTTATTTTCTTGGCTCATATTTTGAAAAGAAACCAGAGCAGCTGCACAGAAATGTTGGGTGTCCACACAATTCTTCCCTTGAGTGATGCTTCTTTCACTTACTGTCCATTCTCACTTTCAAACAATTATCAAGACTTTTTCTGGGCTCTTCCATTTGTCTGCACTTTACTGGCTCTTTCAGCAGCTGTTTAATGGTCTTTTTCTTTTGGATTTAGCGCTAATTGGAGGGACTTGTGCATTTTCTGATCCTAAAGGAGTTTAGAGTTCATCAAAGCTCATGGCAGATGTAGATCCTAATTGCACCCTTGTAGCTGTAAACCATGAACTCTCCTATATAAACAGATCATCTGGCTTAAAAAAAAATTGAACAGAATTTCCTCCTAACTGCTTGGAATTTCTGAAGAAACTTTACTACATCCCTGTTGTGGAATATTTGTTTAACTATGCAAGGATGTGTTGCATTTGTTTAACTATGTAACAATGTATTGCATTTGTTTATGTTGCAAAATATTTGTTCAACTATGTAAGATGTGCTGTTATTTTACCTTGCCTTCCCAAAGCACTTGATTGGTCAAATAAAAAACTTAATGGCCAATAGTGAGGGAGGAGATATAGGTGGGACTCCTGGGCAGGGAGAGTATGTAGGAGGAAGAATTTAGGCTCCCAAATAAAAGAAAAAGGGATGTCAGGGGCCAACCAGCCAGCCAGACTTGGAGGAATCAGGAAAGTAGGACATACAAAATTTAAAAAGCCCTGAGGCAAAATGTAGATGAATAGAAACAGATTATATTAAGTTAAAATAGCTAGTGAGACAAATCTATGCTAAGGCCGAGCCTCATAATTAATAATAATAAGTCTCTGCATCTTTATTTGGGAGCTGGTTGGTAGCTCAAAGAAAATGCCATCTGCAGGTTCCTTCTTTTATTAGAGTATGTTTATGTCTCTAGGGAATAACTCCTCTCCTGTTTTGTTGTTGACATGCATTCTGTGATTATCAATGAAAAAAAGATGCAGGGCCTCTTCTGTATTTTTTTTTTTTGGAGGGGGATATAGTTTAGGCTTGTGCTAATTAGGGAGAAAAGTCACTATTGAATTAATCATGGAAAGGTTTAGGAATTGATCAATATTGGCATATTGACCTCAATCATCCCATTTAGATCTATAATGTCCTCCAGTTTTTACTAGAGCTTAAAGTTCTCTTTAATCCTTTAACTTTTATCAAATTCAAATTACAGTTGACCCATGGGCCACGATTCTTCCATAGCTACTAACTAAGAGTGTAAGAGAGGCCTAAGTGCATAGTTGACCCCACAGGGATGGCAATAAAGAGCCTCTAGTATCAGCTTTTGAGAGGTTTAGTTTGAAGGTCTATTTTGAACCGAATAAAGACTGTAACCCGTATCTAGTGTTTCTTTAAACTTTTCTTGAGTTGTCTGTAAAGTAAAATGTACAAGGTAATTAAAGTTCATGTTCTGTGTATTGGAGGCATAGCCAACCTTTGGCATCATACCAAAAGACTACTTCTTTTACTTTATATAAATTATATAGGGTATAAATTCTGGGAAAGAGACAACTTTTTTTTAATTCTAGGTTCTCCCTTATTTTCTGGTACATAATAAATCTTCAACAAGTATTTGAACAATGGATGAATAAATCAAAAACCCCTCAACATGTAATGTGAAATTTGAAATGTTTCAAATTTATTTGTCAGATGGCCCTTCGAATTAATGGTACTGTATGCATAGGAGCTTCTCTGAAATCAACAAGTCTGTATATAGGATTTTTATTGCTAGGTTATTTCAAATTAAAGTTATACACTATTCCCTTAATGGTAAAATATGCCTGTGAATAGCATCTCTTTATTTATGAAATTCAGCAGTGATAATTAATGTTTGATTTTAGTTTATGGAGATTCTCACATGGACCAAACTGGCAAAATTTTAATTCCATTCTTGAATTACATTATAGTGAAGAGTTACAGATATGCTACCTGTAACGCAAGTGTACAATGTAGAAGGTATTATGAAATTTGTTCAAATATTCTAGAAACCGCCAAATCATACTTTCAGCCATCAATGTCTCCTTTCAAGGTGAAAGCTAAGTGAGAAAAGAGTCACGATTTTTTTTTTCTTTTAGAGAAATGATGACCATAGCCTTAAGTGACTTTAGTTGCTTTGAAGTAAACTAGCAGAGTCTTACTTAACATGGTGAATTTCTAGGTGAGGTCATTGACATTAGCACCTTTGGAGGGTCTTCTCAAAGAAGGGTTTACAGGGAGCATTGTGGAAGAAAGGGCAGAAAGATTGGAAGAGACTGAGTACCAGGAAGTCTTCTGTGAAACAGTCAGTTCTAGAAGTGATTGCATAAACAAGACTGGGGCAGTGGCAATGTTAATGGACATGTTAACAAGGAAGGGGAGAAATTCACACAACGCTTACACCCTAGACCAAGAACTATGGCAACTAACTAACTGGGAAAAGGAGAATTAGCTTCTCCTAGGGACAAATCCTTTATAGGATTTCAAATGCAGAACAGACTACCCTAAAAATGACAAAAAACAAAACTCAGTAATTGTATGTGTGTGTGCAAGCATGTGTGTGTATGTATGCATGCTCATTTGCATACCTATAGTTGTATGCAACAATAATAACAAGAAACAAGAAAACTTGACTTCTTTGATAATCAAATATCAACTTAGGGGACATGGAAGGGAGCTGGAAAGAAGAAAAGGAAATGGGAAAGTGATGTAATTCAATTTCAATTTAAAACATTTTAAAATAAAATGAATTAAAATTTTCAAAGAGAAGTATAAATGGAAATTTCTGTCCCACCCAGTCCTGCAACCATTCAGTTCCAAATAAACACACAGAGGCTTACATTAATTATAAAATTTGGCCTATTGTTCAGGCTTATTACTTACTAGCTCTTACAACTTAAATTAACTCATAATTCTTATCTATGTTTAGTTATATGGCTTGGTACCTTTTTTCATTAAGGCATTCTCAGCTTTCTTCCTCTGCTTCTGAAAAACGACTGCATCTTTGCCTTTCCTCTTCCCAGGATTCTCCTAACCTAGTTGTTCTGCCTATATTTCCTGCTTGGGTACTGGCCAGGGAGTATTTTATTAAACTGATATGATGAAGAATCTTCAAAATGTACAGGAGCATTATTCCACAAAGAAGAGGTTTTTTTTTTTTTTTTGAATGCTCCAGAAGAGTTTGCAATATGGCACAGACATGTGAATGTGGAGTGAACATGATCTCCATTTTACTGCATTTGCCAGTATTAGGGGAAGGGAAATCCCAACGATTAGACACTTGAATTTCTTTAGCTTTAGACCGTATTCAACATTCTTTAATGACTAACTAATATCTCTAATCCCAGATATCCCAAATATGAGGAGGAAGAAGGGTTACTTGGTGATCCCTATAGATATCAACAGTAAATAGAATAATTTATCTTCTATAATACTTAAAATGCTACAAAGAGAAAGAAATTGCCTTATAATCAATATATAAAACCGTGAGCATATGTGTATCCATATACAAAAGCCACTTATGAATCTAGACTTGGACACTTTTCCTTAAACATTTATTCAAAATGGATTGTAGAGTTAATTAAATATAAAACTTCTAGAAGATAACATAGGATAAAATTTATATGATAATTGGTTTGGTGAACTCTTTAGAGTTAACACCAATAGCAGAATCCATGAAGAAGACTGATATTAGTGACATTAAAACTGTCTGCTCTGTGAAAATGAGAAGACAATCCACAGGCTCAGATGAAGTGTGTGCAGAAGATATGTCCTAAAGACCAGCTATCTGAAAAAATATGAGGGATTCTGAAAACACAGCAAGAAAAGAACAGTGAAATAGCCAAACAGTCTGAACAGAGATTTTATTAGAGGAAATACACATGACAAACAGGAATCGAAAAAACTGTTTAACCTCCTCCATATGTCCTCAGGGATTGCTAATTCCATTGACAATGAGTTATTATATCAATTAGAAAAGCCAAAAGAATGCGTCAAGGAAAACTGGCAAAGCACCTAGTGCATTTGTGATGCTTCATCTTTATGGTGTGAGGAAAATGAAAAGAATCTTCATTTTTGAAGAAATGAAAACCCGAAGCTTGAGGGTGAAGAATGTGGTAATTATGATATTATATCCAGCACAGAGAGTGGAGGGAAAAGACAGTTCTCTAACCATCACTTTGGAACATAAACCACACATCTGGAGACGAAGGCAAGAACAGAATCTCGATGGAGTTCTTCACTGGGAAATGAACAGCAGAAGGGGAAGCCAAACCTGTCCATGCTATCGCTCTTTGTACAGTGTCTGAGTATCTCATCAAGATTCAAGAACACTAAACTGTGTGATGCTGAGCACACGGTCAAAACAGATTCCCTTCACAGCAGATGGTGGAAGCTGTGCTTTCTCCAAAGAGCATCTGCTCCTGCCTGTTGCTGTGCAAAGGAAGTTCCTGAAAAGACTGAATTTCCCATGTGAGACTGATGGGCTGATTAGAATGCCAGTGATGGGGGCAAGGATGGATGGACGCAGCTCCAGAGGCTAATCCCAGTATGTCTTTGGCTATCTCTAGCCCCCTCAACAACCATTTCTTTGTTTTTGTTTTGCTTTCTTGTTATTTTGGTTCTCAAGACTGGATTTCTCTGTGTAGCTTTGGAGCCTGTTCTGAAACTCATTCTGTAGACCAGGCTGGCCTCTAACCCACAGAGATCTGCCTGCCTCTGCCTCCCAACTGCTGGGATTAAAGGCATGCACCCACCACCTCCCAGCTGACAAAATACATTTTTAAAATCTTGTAATTCTTTATATTGGAAGTCTGAACAGATATCACTGGTCAAAACAAATGTTTTTCAGGACTGTGCCCTTCTGTAGGCTCTAGACTCTGGATTCTAATTACTCCTTGCCACACAACATACTCATAAAAGGCTTGAGGATTATGATGTGCATAGCTCTGGTGAGCCCTAGTCTAACTGTAACAACAAAAAACAAGGATTTGCCATCATAACCATAATAATCAGGTAGCAAAAGAGTTAAACTCTAACACCCCAGGTCTATGAAAATAGAAAATAATCCTATAAGTGGTCTTTCATCTGACTACTATGGAACCCTTTCCACAGAAGTTTGTGACTGCAGGCTGTGGATGAAGGAGCCGGACATGACTCTTGACCTCTTTATACCCACTAAACACTCTTACACATCTGAGTCAATTTAGTGTGCTGGATTGAGTCTTCCTGTCTTAAAAACGAGGTTAATGCTTTACAAACTTGTATCTAAAAAGCCAGTCTTTTCTTCACATAGTCATTGGGAGGGAGGAAAAATAGACAAGAAGCCATAACAAGGATACTTACTAACCATTTGATGACAAGAGATTTATGACATTTATGTCTATACATCTATTCCTAACTTCCTTAGAAACCCTTTGGTATGAAATCATAGAATATCCAAGAAACATCTGACCCGAGTTGACTGTTTCAACGACTTATGAAAAGAGTAAAATCTAGAATTATTTTGTTTCTCTTGAGACTTGTCATTTTGGGAATAGATTCCTTGGTTGTCGCAGGCACACCCTTCTGAGAGCAGCAACTCACGTCGTGTGGAGTTCCCGCCCTTCACAAAGCCTGCTCCCAGAAAACAGGCTGGCTCATTCCAAACACTCCCTGTCAATTAGACCTGGAGAAGCAGGATTTTATATGATCTGTAGTGCTGAATTTTGTTTTCCTATGAGTATGTAGGTGCCTTTGGGCTGCAAAGGGGGAGAAATACATCCAGATGTCCCAAATACAGGCTGAGGAATTTGAAAGTATCCACCAAGGGCAGTGGTATAGCATGCTTCCCAATTGTGTCCAAGACAGAATTTTTAGGATTATGTAATTGTTTTCCAATTCTCAATCTTCTCAAGTAAACATCTGGAGAGAATTATAAATTCCTTGTAGAACATGGGTAGAGATTGGGTCCCGTGTTTCTGTTTTCTTGAAGACATGCTAGGTTTTGTATTCATTGGCATTGTCTTCCTCCTCCATAACCTTTACTCCCAAATAAAACTGACTCACAAGAAACGGCAGTCTCAAAGCCACTGAACTTTAGAGATTTATATCATTTTTCTAAACGCTCTTTGAGAAGCACAGCTCTGCTTTCCTGAACCATTCTGGATCTACTTTGTGTGCACCCACTCTGCAGCTGTCTTTATTAAGGAACACTCTCGTATCACACTCTGAGCCAATTAATCTGATTTCTCTAATCACGAGTGTTCTAATCGCTCACTCTTCAAAGTGGCAAGAGATTTCTCAGAAACCACTTTGGGTTTTGGCGAAGTGGAGTGCCTGCATCAACAGTGATTTTGTTTTTGCTCTGTGGGCAGAGGACAAAATTAACCTTTTATTTTCCAGCTTAAGGCTGTCATTTACTTCAACACGGAAAGGCATATTAATGTCAATGGATCATTTTGGTTATTTACAAACTAAGTAGATATGGTAATTCAAGGATTGGCGATCTGAAGCAGGGATTTTGATATTATATGAGAGAAAAAAAACCTAAGAAGGCTGTTTAAGATATGTTTAATGGATATTCGTTACTTTTGTTAATGCCAGTCCAAGCATCCAAAGGACAAGTGGTTTCTAAAATTTGGGGTGAAGCTATGGATACTTTTGGTAAATGATTGAAACTATAAATCTTTTTTATTAGAAAACAGCTTACCCAGAGAAAAGCTTACCCAGACAATGTATTCTGTGGGAAGGGACCTGTGCCTCTTCCTTCATGGCTGTCTTTTTGCTGTTTCGACACCCATGAATTAGTCCTCTCCTATTACATAAACGAGAATGACTAAAGCTAAGTATGGATAGTGTCGCTGCCCAGCCTCCACTCTGACGTCACACTTATTTTTAGAACTTTCAGTGTTGCTGATGTTGGTGGTGAACAGCCACAATTTGAAAAATGAGTATAGTCAGGAAACTGCAGTGATCCACAGAGAAAGATGTGGGCCTATTTGTTTAAAAGACTCAAGAAACAAAGTAGGGTACAAAGCAACCAGACCATTTTCCCCTAGCTGATGGAAAGCCAGCCAGCAAGAGCAGGGCTGGCTTTTCCCTTCAGGCTCCTCCTGTCTTTCCACCATTCCTGTAGCTTGCTTGCGCCAGACCATCATTCTCGTGTGCCCCATGATGTTTGCTCCCCAGTGCTCATTTTGACCTTATATTTTTCTGCACAAAAGACTGAGGATGTCAACGGTAGACTAAAGGACTTGCTTCTTATACTATCCTCCTATAAAGGGGATCTCTGGCCCATCTTTTTTATTTATTTATTTATTTATTTTATTTTTAGCTAAGAGCTTTTCTTCCCTCTCAGTGTTCAGGGAACTCCACTGCCTACATCTCAGAAGAGGAAGGTGCATGCAGATAGCATTGGGAGCACTCTTCCTCAGCAACTTCTAGATTGTTCCTGGACAAGCAGTTTGATGTGCTGTCTGGAAACAACGTAAGAGCACCATGCACTGGTGCCCGATTCGGTACCTTTCATGAGAATTCATCTTTGCCAGTGTGTAAGAATACTAAAGGAAGACATCAATGATGCCCTGCCTGGGAGAAGAGGGACATCATTTGCCTCACTGATTCATCAAGATCCTGTCTGTAATAAAATGTAAACTCATCCATCATGATCAGATGGGTCACTCAGCCAGAAAATTGTTTTCAAATACCTAAAATATCAAGCTTTAATTTATTTTTTATTTTAGAGATTAACTGCATGTTGCCTTTGGGGCATGGACCTCTGCTAAGACTTTGAAACACTGGTTGGCCAAAGCCCATTTTTACTCTTATTAAAGATAAATGTTGCTGTCATCTGACTTGAGGAGAAATAGGAGAGAAGAGTGGTCCAGATAATAACACTTTTCTGCAAGGTAAGACTTTAGTGGTTGTGATCACGGCAAAAGCAAAAGTCAGATTTAATTGCTCTCTTAGTGACTCAGTGGTTCCCTTGTCAACCAACATGGGACATGGGACAGGGACAGTGATGGAGCTTCAGCTGGTGAGAGCCCCTACCCAACTTCCCCCATGGAGGGTCAAGAGGCTTTAAATAAAGCACAGGGGCTCTTGGACAAGTGGGGAAAGACAAGGGTGGGGGGAAAGGAGTGAAAACCAAGCGCTTCAGGGTGTCACTCTGATTTAAGCAAAGCAAACACACTGCAGGCAGTTTCATTAGCATTCAAGTCAATTAGATTCAATCAATGTGATTATATGTTTCTGTTTGTCTCCGCAGTGGTTTCCTGACCCGAGGTGAAAGTACAGATCCTTCCCAGTTAGAAAACAGCTAGAAAATATTTTATTAAACACCTAATGAAACTTGCCCTGTGGTAGAGCACAAAAGCTGCAAAGAACCACAAAGAACAGCTTGGGCTTTTGAAAAGTTTGGCTAAGAGGTTTTAGTGAAAGTGGTGTATGGGAGAACTGTGGTCTACCCAGGCCTTCAGGAGACCTGCAGAGCTGCGGGGGTCCCACTGAGATATTTCCCAGAAGAAAATAAAATAATGTGCAAATCCCTCTGTTTCTCTCTATTGTTATGGAGGCCACAGGGTTTCACATGTGATTTGTTCTTGCTGGCTGTTTCATACTCTTATACATAAATTCATATCATTGGATGTCTGCTGTCTGGAAGGTATTAGTAGCACCCAGATTATCCTGAAAAGCTATTATTGTAATTCCATTTGCTGGATTTCTGCAGTAGAAATAAAAAAAATAATAATCATATCCCTGTCCAATAAACAAAATCAGATAAATAAAGTTTGACCACTCAGGGGGTGCTACAGCTGTGGTTCAAGAGGCCCAGGCCACAGTTCAGTCAGTTGTACTTGATGTCATCATCTGCATAGGACTGGTTTGCTGGCACTTAGAATGAGAGCAAAGGGGCCGTGGAAGCTTGCATCAAGGTTCGAGAAAGCCACTGATGCCGGGCAATGTGTAGTAGGATCAGATTCTGTGCATGGAGTCCTGAGATGGCTGAGCATGGAACTGCGGAGGTAACGCCACCAGAGCAGTCGATGTCACACAGAGAGCTCCAGATGTTGACTTGCTGGGTTTTTGTCATGCATTGGTCCTATTTTACTTGCTGTGCTCCATCCTGGCCTATTGAATGGGAATGTTCTATGCCATTGTGGATACATTCTGTGCACGGTGTATCTGTCTTTTGATTGTATCATACGTGTTCAGTTATGTTTCGTTTAGATTCACCAATTTATGCTTTCTCTTGTTTTCATATTCTAAGTTATTTGAAAATGAGCTGAACAAAACAATCTTTGTTTCTAAACTTTTAAGAAGACCTTGTAATGATTAATGACATTTTAAAAAGTACTGTAATTATATTGTCTAGTTTTTCTTGCATTGCCAACTCACATGTAGCATAGTACTTTTTAATCTCTAATATCTCTTAACTTAGAATAGTCACCTTGCTTTTTAGCTTTAGTTTTTTTTTTTATAACAGTGACTTTTCTAAGAGTCTAGGCTAATTGTCTTGCAGAATGTCCAATATATTTGAATGTGTCTAATTGCTTTCTTGAACTTGGGTTCAGGCTGAATAGTTCTGGCAAAATTAACATGCAAGAGAAACTGTATATGGGATTTATCAGACCATAAAACATCAAACATCAGACAAAATTATGAAATTAACATGAGTTTAATGATTTTCTAAAACAGATGACCTCAGATGACTGATGTAAAACTCATACCTCCTCTTTTGTATGTTTACCAGGTAATCCAAATGATTTTTTAATTGTGAATATTCTATTTCCCCACAATGCCACACTCACATTTTAGCATTCCTTGACTATAAATCTGTGTAGATAAGTTATTGCATTATAGATGGAAAAATGGATGAACCTATTTGTTACAAAATCTTTCTCAAAATAACTTCTGATGCATTTCTATACTTTTGAGTGTCATAATAGACTCATGCTATTTTTAAATTTAATATGCTATAATCTATTGCTATATTTATACTTTTATCTGCTCTGATTCCAATAAACCTTGTCAAGAAAAGCCCCTAAGAAAATAATCTGTTGTCCTTTTAACATAAACCCATTAGTCTTTGAGCATTTTACTTTTTTTTTTTTCAATCAATTCACCCTAAAATTTTTCTTCTTCCTCTGGTCTGAAATTAGTCATTTCTCCAAGGAACTAAGTTTCTTATCTTTTACAGAATTCTTTTATTATAGAATAATATTGAAAAACAAGAACAATTCATCAGGAGGAAGTCTCTATCCTAATATCTATGCCCCTAATATAAAAGCACCCACATATGTAAAAGAAACATTAATAGGACTCAAAGCATACATCAAACCCCACACTCTAGTAGTAGGAGATTTCAACACTCCGCTCTCACCAATGGACAGGTCAACCAGACAGAAACTTAACAGAGAAATAAGAGAACTATCAGATTTAATGAACCAAACAGACTTAACAGACATCTATAGAACATTCCTTTCTCTTATACAAAAAGTGACATGCTTTCAGCATTCTTTTGTACTTACTTATTTTTTTTTTCACTTAAAAATATAAGCTGGAGTTGGGTGGTGGTGGTGCATACCTTTAATCCCAGCACTAGGCAGAGGCAGGGAATCTCTGAGTTCAAGGGCAGCCTGAGTGAGTTGGCAGGACAGCCAGGACTACGCAGAAAAACCCTGTCTCAAACACACACACACACACACACACACACACACACACACGTATATGTATACACATATATGTGTGCTGGAAAAGTTATAAGGGGATAGGGATAAACTGGAGAGATTGGTGGTAGGTTTGACCAAATTGGGGGTAGGTATATGAAGTGTCCACTTTTTATGTTGCGTGTGTGTGTGTGTGTATGTGTGTGCGCGCACGTGCACACGCACATTCTTTTAAAAGTATTTAAACAGCTACCAACTGTGACCTATTTTCTCAGGAGACAATTCCTGATTAAACTGTGTGTATTTCAAATAGCTATGAACTTCATGAAGGACATAGTGTTGAACACAGAGGTACAGAAAGGCATGAAGGAGATAATGCAAAGAGATGAAAGATAGGTGTGAATGTGGTATTATCCTAGGAGCTAGTTTCCCAGTCTCTTCCTGCTCTTTACTCTCCTGGTTTAACAGCGTCGAAATTCACCCCTGAGCACACTCCAGCTTGTTTCCTGTACCAGTGCTTCCTTTGGTGTTCCGAAGGTTCTGTTTCATTCTCGGGATCTCAAAGACATAACATGGGTCTATCTACTTGCCAACTCATCCTAAGATCAGCTCTCTAAACACAGATGGAAAGAAGGGAGTAAAGGTGATTTGTTGCATGACTGCCAACTAGGAAGGTCTAGTGGCTATGGAACTCTATCTAGTCGAAGATTACCGAGAAAAAGAGATATATCTTAGCCAAGTGTTGTGTAGATAGCCTCCGTATTATCCTTTCACCCTCTTGATTGCATTCCCATGAGGAGTGGATCAAATTATATAATAGATAAGATAGAGAAATTCCCCATAACCCATTGCTTCAACATAAGGAAATATTAAATCCGTGTATTGAAACTGATTTTTTTCCTTCCTGATATTCACAGAATTTATTTGCCTGCTCTCTGATTTTTTTTATTGTTGAGAAATCAATGTAAAGCTTTGTTCTGCTTCTGATAAGAATTTATATAACATCCCAGCCACAGTCTGACAGACACAGAGCACCTGGCGCCTGAGATGAACAATCAAACGAGTCATTCTGTGTGTCCAGACTCCATTCATACAAATCCTGAATTTCTACCAAATTGCATATCTGACATGTGATAACTTTACAGATTTGATTATATGAGAAAACTATTTTCCTCAACCTTGACATGCTATTATAAACATTGTAATTTTTTGATTTTCTTATTTAATTACCTTGTATTTTTAAAATGGCAAACTATTCCTTTTAACATCTAAATTCTCTCCTTAAATTTTTCTTTTGAAGATTTTATTATTTATATGTGTGTCTGTGCACATGTGTGCATGTGCCTGTGGGGTCAGAAGAGGCCAATAAATCTCCTGGAGCCTGAATTACAGAAAGTTGTCAGCTTCCTGAAATGGGTGCTAGGAACCAAACCAGATTGCTGTCCTCTAGAGGAACAGGGATCACTCTTAACCACTGCACCATCTCTCCAATCCTCTCTCATACTACCTTTTCCTGCCTTGTAAGAAATGCCCTGAGATTTGCGCCCCCACCCTTTTTTTTTCAGCGTCTATGTCTGTGATTTATTAATGGGCAGTGTAGCAAACATCTCTGGATAGTTAGAGGCTCTAACATAATCAATAATAAAACTGATACTCCTTTTCATTTGATGCATTTTTCATACAAGTTGTTGCTCATAAAAGATAAGGGATACATGCCAAAGCCCATACTAAATTCTACCAAAATCTTTGATAGAGTGAATGTCCAATTGCTTCCTAATATTTCTCATTCACCTATCTCCATAACAAAGACTCCATCCTGTACCAGTCGTTTGATTCTTTAGACTATTTTGTTAAAAAACACAGAATTCTTATTAAAATAAATGAGACCTGAAAACAAACTAAATGAATGAAACCTCCCTGCTTCTCCAGGGACTTCTATGAGTTATGGACTATGGAGCCTTGGAACTCTAGGTGCCAAAAAGTGTGTATGGTGGGGGTGAGTAGTGAAACTGAGGAACAAAAACATCAGACACTTTCCAATTTGCTGGAGTTAGCATCTGTATCAACTGACTCTGCACATGTCTATGGTGGATGCTATGGAGTGGTGACTCTCAACCTGTGGGTCATGACCCCTTTGGGCCAACTGATTGTTTCATGGGGGTAGCATATCAGATTTCCTGCATATCAGTATTTACATTACGATTCACAACAGTAGCAATAAAATAATTTTATGGTTGAGGTTACCAGAACACAAGGAAGTGTTTTAAAAGGTTGGAGCATTAGGAAGGTCGAGACTCACTGCTCATGAAGTCTTTGGCTCATGCATTTTCTAATGCTAAGCCCAGGGGAGGTCTTCTGAGATCTTGAAATGAAAATGGAAAAAGACAGCCCATTAGGTGATGGAGACATTATTAGTGAAAGGCGTGGTCCAGGCCTCTGTGTGCTCCTGGACACACACACACACACACACACACACACACACACACACACACACACACCAGTATCACTTGCCTTATCAGGCTACCAACGGTCACTGGAAGCAGCAATTCTCCTGGGCAGAACAACCTATCTTTCTGTAGAAGGTGGTGCCTAGCTTGCTTTACAAAGACCTGGTGTGTAAGAAGGAGAATGTCTTTCAGTACTTCTCATTATTCGTTTCTTTTCATGCTCTAACAACAGCTGTCTAGACCGTTAGCTTCCACAATGGCCGGGCATGTTCTTCTAGCTCCTTCAGAGTTCAGAAAAGAAAAGGGAATTTTATACATTTTTATAATCCATTCACTCTTGTGTGTGAAAACAATATTGTGGTCACTGGGGAGGCACTGCTGGTGCTTTGCTTTACAGTATCAGTGCGGGTAGCAGGAGAGAGGAAAGGGAGAAAATTAGACTGGTCAATGGGAATAAATTAGAGTAATTAGTCACTGAATAACTGACAGAAATAGGTTGGGATGCGATTTAAAAACTTATTTACAAAAAAAGCAAGGATTGAGCAACTCCAAGTCAACACAGAATTTGTCTTTTTAAGGTAACATTGAAGGAAATAAATATTTCCAACTGAATCATCCTCAAACCAAACTCATTATTTTTACCACAGTGCTCAAGAAATGGTAATGTATCCATCCTGCTCTGGGGCCACCAGGTAGGAGCTGTGCTCAGCAGTCCAACCCCGAGAATGAGCATGCAGCATATAAACCCTTTTTATCTGAGTAACAGCCAAATCTGTCACACAGAGTCCTATGCAGCCTAGTACTCTCTGTGTTTGGCAGCAGGAATCTGCCATGCTCTCCCATCTGTGCAAGCCTAGTATACCTGATCCCACTGCCTGCCTAGGCAGGGAGCACCAAGCCACATGCAAGATCTCAGCTACTTTCCTCCTGACCCTGAGTGGGCACACAGATACCCAGGCCCACAATGCCATTGAATGCTTCATAGCTGGAGTTTGCATTGCCAGCGCAGCCCAGGAAACCGCATTTTAAAACCCAGCTGCTTTTTTCCTGCTACACTGAATCAGGAAAATCTCTCTTAAAGGAACTGCAGCAAGCTGTCAGCAAACAGCAAGAAGCTGTGTTAAAACTCTACTTTTTTTTTTTTTTTTTGTCTAGAATTCCTTTTCAAGCCCTCTCAGGTTTTAGCGGATTTAGCTAGCACGTGTTGGAGCACCAATCTGTAACAGGAGGGCCTGCTTGTTTGCATGTGGATTGTTTCTAGACCAATATGGTTTGATAGACTATGCCCTCCTGAAAGGTTCACCGTGAATACCCTGAAAAATATTACTTTGCCCAACTGCTGACCGAGATAAACCTAGCATACAGGATATAACATGAAAGACCTGATTAACAGGACAAATCTACACCCATATTCCCCCAACAATTGGCACCTAACGTGGGGCATGATCCCACGACCCTGAGATTAAGAGTCTCATGCTCTACCGACAGAGCTAGCTGAGCAGCCAGGACAAACAAGCAGACCCTCCTGTTACAGTCTTGTTATATAGCTGTTGATATATAGTTCATGCTAGCCTTGAACTCACTAAGTGCTGGGAGCACACATGTTCCATACTCTGAAGATATAAATGTCAGTTAAAAGAATCTGTCTCATAGTGCTTTTCTATTCTCCTATATTTATAGTGAATTTATGTTTAGTTGCTTTTATTTTAAAGACTTCTTAGAATTCTTAAATATAACCATAAATTTATCAAATTTTTGTACAAATTTCCATATTTGCTTCACAAATTAGAGAACTCTGTTGTCTGCCCACATACATAATTATGATACTGAGTCTTCCAGATGAGTCCAATTAATTGCTAATGCCCTTCTATCAATCCTAAGTCTCAGTCTTTGTGTTTACTGTGCCTGATACTAATATAATGACCTAGCTACTTCATGCTTTCAGATGATTTGTGTCTTTAGGTGTTGAGCACGTCTCTTCAAAGTGACACATAGTTAGATTTATTTCTCATCTTTTTCTTGCCCAACAACCATTACCACTTAATATTATTGCTGATGCAATTTGGTTTATATTCCTACTATTTGTTAATAATTTGTAGATTATGCTTACTTTTCTTTTTTTTTCTTTTCTGACTTCTTTTGTCTTTGTTATATGATTTTTGTGTGTGTTTTATTTCTCTTATTGGCCATTACCTTTAGTGGTTTCTTGGGGATTAATAATATATACCTTAACTTATCCAAGGCCACTTATAATAATATTGTATCATTTTGTACTTTAACTTTGAAGGTCGGAAACAGAATAACTTTTTTTTAATATAATTTTTTATTGAAAAAAAAGATTTCCGCCTCCTCCCCGCCTCCCATTTCCCTCCCCGTCTCCCTTTTCCCCCCTCCTCCCTCTCCTCTCCCCCTCCCCCCCACTCCTCTCCCCCTCCCTCTCCAGTCTGAGGGGCAGTCAGGGTTCCCTGCCCTGTGGAAAGTCCAAAGTCCTCCCCGCTCCATCTTGGTCTAGGAAGGTGGACATCCAAACTGGCTAGGCTCCCACAAAGCCAGAACATGAAGTAGGATCAAAACCCAGTGGCATTGTCCTTGGCTTCTCAGCAGCCCTCATTGTCCGCCATATTCAG
>NW_026067914.1:482260-531809 GCF_014885135.2 Alexandromys fortis | reverse complement strand
CAACAGACAAAGGTCTGATCTCCAAAATATATAAAGAACTCAAGAAACTAGACGTTAAAATGCTAATTAACCCAATTAAAAAATGGGGCACTGACCTGAACAGAGAATTCTCAACAGATGAAATTCAAATGGCTAAAAGACACTTAAGGATATGCTCAACCTCCTTAGCGATCAGGGAAATGCAAATCAGAATAACTTTTAAATGGTATAATTTTATTTGTCCGGTCTCCCCGTTTTAAAGAGGAGTTGTGCTGATGTTTGGGGCCCTGTTACCTGGCAATATCTGAGGAGATGGGAGCAAATATCTCCTCATCTCAGGTAGAAATACCACTCAAATCCAACTCAGTGAGCCAGTGAGCTTTGTAGGAATGAGTTACAGGAATATGGGTGAGAGGTTATTTACTAGAGCAGAAATGACTCAAAGGTCACCAAGTTTACCCCAGCCTAAGTGACAGCTCATAAAATCTGATATCCTGGAGCACACTGCCCAGCCTAAAGGCAGCTCAACAGTTTGGAGGATGTCTTTTTTTTTCCCAGGCTGTACAGTTAGGGAAGTCAACTTACTAAGAATGTCCCTCAGCATTCCTTACTTTTTATATATGCTTGGGGAGGAGGGGCCTAGTTAATTTGGTCATCTTCTGAAACTTCCTGAAATCACTAAGATGTTTTCTTCCTGAGATTAAGGAGTTTTCCGTTGGGATGGAATGTTTCATCTTTTCCAGGTTGATCTCCTTAGAATGTCCTATTATTTATGTTTTTTTTTTTAACCTCCTTCTCAACAACCTGCATCTTAAGGACCTCTTTATCTTGACAGGAAAAGCTACACATCAGGCCCTATTCTCTGAAGTACTCTCCGGGGATACTACTGCTTCAGCTTCCTCAAGTTAGCAGAATGACCGGGCTCCGCTAATTCTACCTGTCCAGAGATGCCTAGCAAGAAGATGCCTTGCTAGCATGAAACTTCTCTTGTCAGTTTCTTCATTTTCAAAGATTTCATTCTTGCATAACCTCTTGTCTTACTTCTTTTCTGCACAGAGTAGCAGGGATAGTGCAGTAGCTACAACCTATTAGTCAAAACTAAGGGGTTTTAGGCACTAACTAGAATAAATATAGTGCATTTCCAGGCAACAGCTGGTGGAATTTACAAACTAGGAATTTGTGAAATTATAATCACACCCTGGCTTCTGTAGGACTTACCTGGGACACACCGTTTTCATTGAATTTGGTAAATTTTCCTGTGGGTTCTGAAATTATATGAGAAAAATTTTAATTTTATATTGTAGATCTGAGCCTTTGATAGTTTCTTTGTAGATTTTCTATACTTTCTTCTATCCTGTACTTCCTATCAAGGTTTATGTTGGGGTGACAGCCCACCTAAACCTCTCAGGATTCAGAAGGCCCGCTTGTAGCAGGTGGAAATTGGCTAAAGAGATCTAAGGGTAAACAAATTAACCACATAAATCTTTTTATCGTGTCCCATTTATTCTTTGCTCTCCCCTGCGCTCTGCTGATGTCACCCTTTCGACAGTTCCTCTTAACGTTCCTCCCAGTCCTACAAGGCTTCCAGTTTACATACCCACACAGACATAGCTAGCAATCGCATAGGCGATAACAATGGTACCACGAATTTCTTAGAGCTAACAAGATGAATGGAGACCAAGGAAGTAAGCTCTTTATGTCTCAGAAGGGGCATGATTGTGAAGCTCCCCTGTAGATACCATAAGGTTTAGGATGATGCTTGGCCTCTGGGCTAAGTAGCAGGGTGCTGTGTGGGTGCTGTATCCACTGGCACCCAGGTAAGAAGAAATTTCTTTCTCTGGGGCTGGTTTGGTGATCTAAGTTTTTTTCTTGTATGTTTGAGGGGTAAAGGTACAAACAGTTAATTTGCTAGACTAAGACCTTCTGTCAAATGGAAGGCGAAGGTAATCACAGAATATTAATAGCTTGTTAGGGTATAGAAAGGATCAGCAGGTTATACAGTCTTGAGCTGACTGTGGGAGATTTTAGGGCTGCCCAGAGCTGTTTATCAGTAAGGGTAAACATACTGTCTCCCATGCTCAATGCCTCCTGCTCAGGGTTCCTTTTTTTGTCAATAAGTCCTGTCAATAAGGATAAGTGTAGGGGACTAGCTTTACGTAGATTTGACAATTAGGGCAAAGGTTTTGGCTGAGTGAGTGCTTACACACCAGGGCCCCACAGTGTGATGACAGATCATTCAGTTGCCAGTACAGGAAAAGTCAGGTTTAAAGAATGATTGATACACTAGTGGCATATTGTGGGATCAATCCTGTTATGGAAGAGAGAAAGTCTTGGCTTCACAAGCTTTCTGCAGAATTGACAGCGACTGTTCAAAAAAATAGGTGCTCCCAAAGCTCTGCAAATCGGGTTTCTCAGAGGGTAGAATACACTACTCCCATGCGTTTGTCTAGTGACCTGTCAGCTGTAGTTTTACTCTATAGTGCTCGTGGCTCACATCAACTTTCTTTTCATTTTTTTTCATTCACCTTTTTTCTTATTCAACGTAGAAAAAGTTTATAAAAGGCAGAGCATGCGTCTAGCATTGTTCTAAATGCTTGATAAATACCAATGAGTTAATTACTGAGTACAACGGACAATGGGACAATGCAAAGCAAAGCAGTAGGAGCATCAAAAGCGTTCTTCCTTGGGCACATAGCTTTCCTTTAAAAAGGAAACTAAAGTATGTGTGTATCTCCGCTCACATGCCAGTACATCAAGCTATCACAACTAATGGAAAATTCCAGGCAGACCTTTTTCTGGAGAAAATGTAAAATTAATTGGGAAGAAACAATTTGAGTGGAATGTTAGGCAAAATTCTCTTACTGGCTTGCCTTCTCATATTCTGTAATTAATTTTGGTGAAGGAATAAACCGTTAGCTTTTTACTGAAAAAATAAAAAAATTAAAAAATTAAAAAAAAAACAAAACTCTTCCAAATTAGACATATCTGCCAGGCTGCTTTTGAGCTAAAAGAAGGAATATTTGAAAAGAAAAAGAATTGATATAGGACTAATTATGAGCATGTGCTTAAATTTATTTATATTTTAGTTTTCCTGGCTCTAGCATCTCATTCGAAATGCCACCAGAGAAGTGTAAAAACATGACTTTTTGGTGTTCAAACAATCTGTTCTCAAAAGTAAAACAAGAGGAGGGAAACCAAACCAAACTAAACCTTGCTACCATATTTTCTTGTGTTCCACAGTTAAAACACCAAATGAATGCATGTTTTTCCTTTGTCAGGACAGAACTCATTTCAGAAAAATCTGATGCACTGGTTACTCAAGGCAAGAGTGATGGGGGAAAAAATAAACCCTTTGTATCTAAGTAAGAAATACATTAAAGTGTAAGCTTGACTTTCAGCTTGGCATGCAGATCGTCCCGAAGGGTGGTCCAAATGTAAGTTCTACTGTGAATAGAAGCTTCACACCAGCCCACGCACACCACTCTGAACCCTTCATAAATCACTTAATGGGCATATCTCACCTCCAGTGAGATGGAAAATTTTTCTTTAATAAGATTTTCTCTGAAGGCTGTCTCCTTCTTTCCTGGATAGGAACTTGGATTTGCCTGCCAGAGCTAATGTTCATACTTGAGAGCCCACAGAAGTCCTTCCCAGGGGAGCCAGGAGCAGCCCTCTCAGGCAAAGGCCTTTTCAGGACCCTACCCTCAAACTTAGCACTGGAAGAGGGACATCTCTTTGTTCTGGCTTCTCAATGTACCTTTCTTCCCAGGTGTTAAAATCAGCCTTTTAAAGAATCTCTCCTTAGTCAACCAATAGGATTGTGCCCCAGTATAATCACATTAACTCTATGTTCTTGTCTTACAAAACGCTTATCACCTCACGAAAACACATCATTTGGGGGACTCACTCATTCATCGCTTGGCTCCCTCTCTGAAGTCTATGTTTCCGAAGCCCAGGACTGTTTGACCTTGACCAGCTTACATAGTACTATTGTTTGGACTATAGTGCTATGTGTCTCCCAAAGGATCATGTGTTGGTGGTTTGATCCCAGATTGTTACTCTCAAGAAAGTCTAGAAACCTTGTGGGGGCAGAGCCTTGTGGGAGGTCCCCTAGATCATTGAGACTGAGCTGTTAATCATCTCTTTCTCTTCTTACAGATGTACATTTGTCTACCAGTAGGTGTCTCCCTGATTTGCTTCCCTTGGCAGAGGTCAAGGGAATCTCCTAAATATGACCCAAAGTAAACGTTTTCTTCTTTTAAGTTAGTTACCTCAAGTACTTCATTGTGGTAGGAGGGAAATGATGAATATACATGGTGTCTAGTGTGCAGCCTGATCCATCATGGGAATATCTACTCAGTGAATGAATGAACCACCTTTGTTCTATGTGCACCCAACTGGGAATTACGACATTCAAGTACAGAGAACTCCAATACAAAGGAGAAAGAAAAACCTGCCTAATTCAAAAAACATGCAGGAATTCACAAAAGTGCCCTCAAACAGGGGTCATAAAGATACAAGATAGACTATGAAATAAAAGGTCTCCTAAAATTCAAAGAAACCTCACCCAGACCATATTTGCTAAGTCACCTTCTCCAAACTCAGGGGAAAGGGCTGGATTTTTACTGCTTACTTTACAAACTGAGGTTTCCAAAAGTTTGTACAGTGGTATTAATATCTTCCTGTGGGTAGGGTGATGGCAGTAGTACCTCGGGGGAGACACAAAAGCGACTCAGCTTTCTAGAATAAGGGCTTCCAAGGTCAGAGCTTGGGGTGACACAGGCACAACATCTCTCAGCCAAGTGGAAAACACTCGCCTGAGTCCACTCCAATGAAAAGTTCAACTGAAAGGAATGTACTGAATGGAGATACCATGGCATTTTCCACAATAACAGGGAACATTTGAAAGCACGGTGCCACAATTTCACTTGAATCGCATCATGGCCAGGACATTTTATCTGATGGGATCAGTTTGATCTATTGCCTGAGTCTGCCTAGAAGATTAGGATGTAACAAATTCTGAAGTTGAGTTTGCTTTCAGGGAGGTTATGAGCTTTGCTTAGCTACTGATTGAAATGAGCAGAGTAAAAACTTAAAATATCCATGCCAATTGTTCTATTAACAATAAAATGGCTGAAATGATGACAAAGAATTTCAGGGTTTAGTATATTTTATGCTGGCATCTACTAGACCTATGATTGAGGTATTAGGCATGCATGAAGCCATATATTCAAACCTGTAGTGGACTGTCACGCATACATGGTTATACAAGACCGTCACTCTTTGTAGATTTGTAGATGGTTATTTTATGCATTTGTATATCATTCCTTTTCAAATACCCATCCCTTTTTTACTTGTTGTATACCCAAACTCTTTGTTCATGGTAGGTCAATCTGTTAAAAATCTACCAGTCTTTCAATCTTCTGAAATTAACCAGCTTCTTAAGAGTCTTTGCATGACGTCCAGGTAATATTGCGATCAGTCATCTATAGGCACATTTCTATTATTTGATCAAAGTTCAATCTCTAAGTTGAAATCATGAAATTATGCCTTATTTCTTTTCTATGGCAGGGTATCAAACAAATTTTGAATAAATTCAAAAGTTATTATGACTTTAATAAAACATTTGGACGTTTTTGCCCCATCATACATCTCTGTTGATAAGTAAAAATTTCCCTCTGGTAACCTGAGTTCCTGCCTTTCTTCCACCTCCAAATTGACAACAATGATCTTTAAGTAAAATTACATCTAGCAGATTTCCTAACCAATAAAGTCATAGGCAGGCTAGGGGTGTATATTATTCTACTGTAAAGCCTTACTCTAAGATATCTATTAGACTGACAAGATTACTAGACTCTTACTCATCAACATCATTAGAAACTATTCACAGGCTTAACCGCCACAGGCAGAAGTGAGAAGAGCTGGATGTGGAAACATCGCAGTTAGTAACACAAAGATGTGGCAGTTTTTCCCCAGCACTGCACTATGGGGTCAGAAGTTGGTGAGCTCCTCAGTGATGCCTCTTGGAGGAAGCAGGGCACAATATAACATCATGGTTAGCATCCAAGCCTATTGTCCCTTGCTAAGCCTAGCTTTAGTTCCAGCTTTGCCAACTTCCTATTGCTAATTTCTTGAGGAAATTTTGAACCTTAAATTTCTAGTTTGCAAAGTGAAGTTAACTAACGATTAAATGAGATGATGCATGGAAAGGCTTAGTGCACCAGCCTGCTCTCCATAAACTTCCGTGGTGAAAATTAAGTTGAAAATTGGAATGAAGCTCTTGATGGTTTTCTCTATAGTTTAAAGATGGGGTTTCTGAGGAAATGCTAAGCTCATGATCCAAAGTCAGATAGAGTGTTGGTTGGCCTGCCTCAGTTGAGTAGAGCAGAGGAACGTGAATACTGTACTCTTCCACAGTCTACCAATTCCCAGATGAAACATTAGTTTTAATTTTTTTTAACAAGCTTATAAATCAATGAGCTGACTCTCAAATATTCATTGAGACTACATTGCTTGCAACCAGAGAATATTGATTATTTATACTGAATTTGGATAAATTCAGACACACCATGGTGGGAAGCATTTCCTCTGTCAGGCATGCATTTCTGCCTCTGTCACTGAGCCCAAACACACAAATGGCATCCTGCAGAGTCCTATGCATACCCAAGTCTTTCCGTTAGTGATCTCTAGCTGTGTTTCCCTTACAGTTGCACTCAGATTACATAACGAAGTTCCTGGAATCAAGAAGATGATTCACACATGATGGCTGAGCAGGTGAATAAAAGACAAAATCCAGTTGTGCCATTTCAGAACAGAGATAATCTCTACAAGTCTGTCTTCATACTGACTTTGCTAACACTGTAGAGACGGCCAGCTAGTGTTCTCAGATAGGTGTGGAACATAAGTTATATTCTATGCTGTGTTATTTTAAGTATATGCTATTCCCCTGCCTCCACTCTAAATGACAGTGCAGTATCAGATAGGAAGATGACATTTAGAGTCTACCCAACAGAATTCAAAGCCTGACTTCTTGCCAGACTTTAGGTCTGTCACCTAGCAATGGTGTATCTTAATTAACTTATAAATTGAAGATAATTATTGTATTAATATTACTTGAATCACTTAAATAAAATAGTTCATATGCATTAGATGTATATATTATTACTTATTTTGGGTAAGTACTCTACATAATGTTACTATTAACATTTTTAGCTAACAATAATGTCTGACCATGAGGTCTGAAACGGGAAACCAGCTTTTCAAGTGACAAAAGAGGCATTAATAGATGTTTCTAATCACCCGATTTATCTTCCCTGCTTCTGACCTGCATTATTCCCTCTACCATGCTGTATGTTACTTCAAAGAAAAATCAACTAGTCATGCAGTATTTATATTTATCCCATTCAGTCCAGGCATTTTCTATTCAACCTTTTAGGAAGACTCCTTGTTTTAGATATAGTGTTCCTGGGTAGATGATGACAGGGTAAGTTGACATTAAGTGGTGTTTTAGATACTCCTGTTACAGGGCAATAAACCAGAATTCCACACCTACATTAGTCTAGCAGAAATTTCCCTCTCCTGCTCTTCTTTCCTTTCTTCCTTCTCTTATTTTTCTTCTTTTTCTTCATTCTTTCCTCCCTCCCTCCCTCCCTCCCTCCCTCCCTCCCTTCCCTCCCTTGTTTCCCTACTTCTCTTTCTTAAGACAGGGTCTACACATGTAGCTGTGGTTACCCTGTTGATATGTAGTCCAGGATGCTCTCAAATTCAAACTTGCGGTTATTCGCCTGTCTCTGCTTCTCATGTTTTGTGATCACAGTCCCTGAACACCATGCCTGGCTTAGTATGCTAGTTTTGACAAAAAGGTTACCTGTTTTAATATATATATATATATATATATATATATATATATATATATATTTGTAGCATGTATTTATTACTAGTGTTCATGTGTATGTGCATTCACACGTCTACAGGAGGCACTGACATCATGAGAGAATTTACAGAAGTCTGTTTTTTCCTTCTATCGTGTGGGCCCGAGGGATTTAACTCAGGCTCAGCAGCAACAGTCTTTACAGCATGATCCATCTCAGAGGCCCTGGGTAGACTCTTACAGAGAAGAAATAACCCCTGTGTGGTAGTTTAAATGTAATTGGTTCCTGCCATCTCAGAGGGAGTGGCACTATTAGGAGGTGTGGCTTTGCTGAAGTGTGTGTGAGACCTTGTTGGAGGAAGTGTGTCACTGTCGGGGTGGGCTTTGAGATTTCTTATGCTCAGTCTACCGCCCATTGTCACAGTCCGTTTCCTGTTGCCTTCAGATAAAGATGTTGCCAGCACCATGTCTGCCGGAATGTCACCATGACCCCTGCCATGACCATAATGGACTGAATCTCTGAACTGTAAGTGAGTGTTCTTTTCTTTTTAAATGGGAGTTTCTGTGGTCATGGTGTCTCTTCGCAGCAACGGAAACCCTAACTAGACAGCCTCCTATGGAAAGCTGTTCAGCACAACGCCGAAAGCAGTAGCGTGAGGGGATGTGAATTTGTATCTTTCAAATTCTGTGTAGCCAATTAGCTCATTTCCCTCAAATTGTTAGAATACACTCAGCCAGTGTCACGGCTTTTTCGGTACTGTGACCAAATTGACTGAATGTTGCTGGTCACTTAGCCAACAATCAGGTTAAGGTCACCTTGTATAACGTGACTTTCCTGAAGGCCAGTGTATTATCTATGTTTCTTAATTTCTGTAACTATATACTTAATAAAAAGAGATGAAGGAAGAAAAGGTTTATTTTGCCATAAAGTCCACCCAGGAAAAGTATGGCAGATAAAACAAGTAGTTCTACCTATGGCGGCAAGCACGTGGTGGCAGCTGATTTAAGTGTGTGGTATCATCAGGAAGCAGGGATATAAATGCTCACATTCAGCTCACTTTTCCCTTTTTATTTGAGAGGATCCCAGCCCATGAGATGGTGCTACCCACATTCAGTGTGGGTCTCTTCTCCTCAGCTAAGCATCTCTGGAAATTTCCTTAAAAACGGCACGCCATGCATCTCCTAGATGATGCCAATTCCAGTCACACCGACAGTGAACTTCAGCCATCATCAAACCCTTGTCAACTTGACAGCCAAACACATCACTTTTAGCTATGATATGCCACTCACAACCCTATGTTCATCTCATAATGCAAAATGTGCTGAATCTAACTTTAAAAAGTGCATAAAAACGCTAGCGGTCATAGTACTATGAAAAAGGCTAAACCCCAAGTCTCCATGAAAAAAAACTCTTAACTGCGAATCCTTCATCAAATAAAAATACAATAAAAAGTTACATGTTTCCATTGTAAAATGATGTAGAGTGAACATTTCCATTCCTGATGGGAAAAATGAGAACATAGCAAGGAAAGATCAGGTCAAATAAGACCATAATTCAAATAACCCTGAAATATATATTCTTGACTTCTTTATGTCTATGTCAATGTACCCCAGTAAATACCTGCAGCTTCACATTTCTTGCAGCAATTTATAGTAGTCAGGATAGGGAATTAGTTTAGATGCACATCAGCATTTTAATGGATAAATAAATGGAGTGTATATGATGTTTCATTCAGCTAGAAAGATGAGTGAAATTATATCATTTGCAGAAAAATAAATTGATAGAACTGGCATCGTGGTAAGTAAAATAAGGTAGAAACAGACTTGGAATGACAAATATTTTCTTTCATATATGGAAGCTTTATATATCTGTCTACATGTATATCTTTATTTATTATCTATTGACCCATCTATCTATCAATCATCTATCACTTATTATTCACTTATGTTTTCTTCAGTGTGAGGATAATGGGAGAAGGCACTAAAAATGAAGGAGATAATGGACTCCTAAGAGCATCAAATCTTCTGTGCTTTGATCTTTGATTTCCCATCCTCTAGAATCTTATGCGATAAGGTTCTATTGTTTATAAGTAATTCAGCATAAGGTATTTTTCTGCGACGGTGCAAATGGAGCGTGACAGGATAACTAAAATGCATTTTCCCCATCTCATCTCAAGATTTGTATTCAGTAAACGTTTGTTCAGACTTAAATGTGACAGAAACTGTTGATCATCAACCTAGCAGGCAACACTTAAAAGACTAAACACAAGAGCTAATAAGTGGGACACTTCATGGTCAACCTAAGAGTCACAACTCAGCCACAAGGGTGTTTAAAAAGCTTTCCCTAGCTTGTGTCTTAAGTCTGCAATGAAGCGAGGTGGAAAGGGGATTATGAATAGGAGTGATTAATGGATAAGCTCTTCCAAACTGGTGTCAGGGAGAAAAACAAAAGGACCGTTTAAATCAGGTAGAGTCAGGCAAGTAAGAGACTTTCATTCTCTAGCTCTGGCAGATTAGAGTCAGGCCTGTCTTCCTTCTGTAAGCAGCTACAAATGAGGTACTGTGTATTTCTGGACGTTTTTAGACCTTGTGCCAAAGGCAGCATTGGCTTTGACCTCGGAGAAAAGGAAAGCAAATGAAGACTATCCAGGCGGCCTGGATGGACTTTCTGTACTGTAGCTCCGGGAGAAGAACCTAACACAAAGTTGGGCATTTTTTTTCCCTGGGTCCAAGAGTCATAAATTTGAGTGGGATGGGTCAGAGCGATGGAAAGGGGAGAATTACTCAGAAGAACTCCAAAAATCTCTCTGTCATCTACTGGTGATATAAAGATGTGTGTTAGGGTAAAAAAAAAAATCTCCTCAAGACAATTTGCCAAATAAACCATTTCCAGAGTTACACATGCTTAGTAGATCATTGAATTCTGAGTAGTCTGGTTGGGACCTTACTAAAGAGCTAGATGCTTAATAATAATGGGAGGAGGCTTCTGCCTCAGTGGTGGGACTGAATTTGACCTAACACTAGAAGGCTTAAAACTGGTCATGTGAAAGTGAAACTATGTCACAACACATTTTAACACACGTACCCCCAAATCAAACTCTTCAGTAAAATGAATAAAGTTTAGGCTAGCAGTAAGGTAGTATATTACAATGTCTACTTGCCAGTAGAAAATTGCTAACTATGAAAAGAAGCAGGAAAATATGAGTTGCGGGCAGCAGAGAATGAGAAAATCCAGATGTTACAGAAATGATGGTGTCACTGAACAAGGACTTTAAAATGGTTTCTGGAAACATGCTTGGATCTGTGAAGAAGCAAGAAGATTTATGAGGAAACAACCACAGAAATGAGATTATTTACACATTATTTTAAAGACATAGCTGTGAAATAAAAAAACTCAATAAAAGGATTTAACAGTAGATTATGAACCACTAGAAAACCTGCACACAGAGTAATAAAAATTTTCCAAACTGAAGAGAAGCCTAAAAAGACACAGAACAATCAGCCTTCAGTTTCTTAAGGCACAGTGAACTCTGGCAGACATTTAAGAAGAAAATCTCACAGCAAGTCTTGGGAAATTAGAAAGAAATAACTATTTTCACATTTATCCAGCTATGCTAGCTCACCTGCTTTAGAAAAAGCATCAAACACACAAAAAATCCCTTTAAGAAAATAAACTTAAAGTGAATGCCTCCTATTAATATCAAGGTAAAAATTCTCAAAAATTTATCCTGGAATATTGAAAATATGCATTAACAACAATGCACATTGGGAAAGTAAGAGTTTATTCTGGAATTGAACTTTAGTTAAGTAGCTGAGAATCATTTTAATTCACGAGAAATAGACTTTTCTGGATGTGGCCAGGTGTCGGGCTTTCTCAGCAAGCACTGCTGTATAGAAACCCTTCGCTAATGTGTTTCCAGGCACTTTTCCCTTTTGCTGCACTTAGTTTATCATGAAGATTTTCAAAAAGGAATATAATAGGGATCCGCTTCTTGTTTCCAACTGCTCTCTGCTGGCAGCATTCACTCTCAATACAGTCCTTGATGTTCCTTCCCTGAAGCATTAAATAATACCACAGAGGCGATATTTAGCTTGCAGGACATTTTACTTTTGTGGTAGTCTATATTTGAAGTCTTCTGCTGTCATGTGTCCACTAGGCTGACTCTAACAATTACAGCTCAACTATTGATGAGAGTGTGGTGAGTTCTATCCATTTCTGCTGGTTTTTCTGCCCACCGGCGTTGAGTCCCGAAGTGATTTCCTTCAGCTTTTGCAATCCTTTCGGTTGCGTCTGTTTTCGTTTTCCCCTTGGCAAGTTTCTATCCTGAGTCAGAGTGACCTCTGCCTGCCCTGCAATACGGAGGGAGACCTTTGGGCTCCTGCTATTGAACACGTGGGAGGGAGGAATGGCATACTTTGGAGAACTCCGCGTGGAGCCTCTTTCAAGCATTTCCAAGAGTCGCTCACCGCTCACCAATGCATTCACGTTATGCTTCTACCCTAAGGCAAGACAGGAGGTCTGGTGCAGGGTTTCCTGTGGGCAGCCTGAACTTTCCCAGATGTCCTTGGGGCACTACAGCTCTCTCTCTCTCTCTCTCTCTCTCTCTCTCTCTCTCTCTCTCTCTCTCTCTCTCTCTCTCTCTCTACTTCAGGAGACTCTCTAGTTTGACATTTGACTGCATTCTTATAAATTCCAGAACTAGCTCCAGCTTGTCTTACAACATCGCTATGCCTTCTTACCTTATGTGTTTGCCTCCCTTTCTGGTCGGCTACCGGGGAAATGAGCCAGAACACCAGCTATATTGTCAAACAAATACGGACTAACTAGACAAAAGTTTTCTTTTCCTTCTAAACATTGTTTTGGATTTTTTTTGTTGTTTATTTTAGTTAGCAAATAGCCAAATCCTTCAAATCATTGGTTTCTTTATTCACCCCCACAGTATTGAAGGAAGACAGGCAGTTGGTTGGTCTGAGGAGCTGAATTCATCTCACTCTCCCCTAGTCGGAATTCTACTATCCTTTTCTTAAGGACAAAGCTGTGGTTCACATTGCAGCCAGTCAGCAAGCATCTGATCAAGAGATTTCCAAAAAAGAGAATCTCCCTAGCTCACAGAAAACAATTTGTGAAGTGTTTCTTCAAGTAAATCTGCAGACGAACACTGTGACAGTCCATTGTGGTCCTCCGGGTCTGTGTATCTGAAGGTGTTTTCCCTCACAGAGGTTCAGATACACACGAACACCTCTGAGCATTCCAGGCTGAGGTTTAGACAAGGGAGATGGAAACGGCGTGGAGGGGCAAACACAAACATTGTAAAGGAGAAGACATTGTCAATTACATGAAAAGTAGGAAGGAAATGTGAGTGATTTAGACTGGGGCACAAAATAGAACACTATTGTGTGCTTGAGGCACACTCAGCCTGCAAGGGGATAGAAGAAAAGGTAAGGGCAATCTGAAGTTTATTTCTGCAAGGTAGTAGAGTTTTGGGAGTCTATGGTAGAGACTGCATCTCTGGAGGTCTGAAAGGAGCAGAAAAGGGAAGGAAAATATAACAGAAACACCCCCGAGTAATGAAACCAGGGTGTTTACAGATTTATTACAATTCAGAGCTGGGAACATATGAGTAAAGAGGGATGTTGGTCCTAAGCAAACAAAATGCTAGTGTGTATTTTATGGGACTGTCTTCTAAATTTTGTTTTTCAAAACATAATAAAAGTTCATGGAAATGAACTTCTAAATACTCACATGCTAAATTAACCGAAATAAAATGCCATGTATTAAAATAACCACACCTGCTGACATCACCAGGCACTCTATGGCAGTCACACAGCTTTCCTATACAGCTCATTTCCTCTTCACTAAAACCACTGATTTGGATTGTCTTTTCTTTATTCTCAAATTTCCCCTTCCTTCAACTCATAATAGCACCCTTTCCTCTGAATTCACTAATAAGACAGGAGAAAGAAAAGTAGATCTCTTTCAGAGTCCAATCACCAAATTCATGGACTATCATATCCATGTGTATGTGTATCTAAGACAAAACAAATAATAGGGCCCAAGGTAGCTCTGAATGCATGTGAACTGACCCAAAAACTTTAACTTGTTTAAACCATTACGAGGTGTGTGCGTGCATGTGATTTTTTTCATTTACAACTTGATTGTTCAGTTTTCACACATGACCTCTGTGGATGGCAATGTTGTATTACAATGCAAAAGACTGAATGTTGTGGGCTACTTGTATACTGTGTGAAGATGTGTTGATGTGAATGGTGTAATACTAAGCAGATTGGTCAATAGTTAGGCAGGAAGTATAGGGGGGACTTCTAGGTAGAGAGAGAGAGGAAGAGGAATCGAGGCATGTGAAGATCCCAGGAGACACAGAGCAAGCAGGATGTACAGAAGGAGAGCTAACAGCCACAAGCCATGTGGTAGAGCATAGATTAAATAATGGGTTAACTTAGGCTGTAAGAGCTACTTAGGAATAAGATTAAGCTACAGGTTGAACTTTCATAATTAATACGAAGTTTCTGTGTTGTTATTTGTGAGCTGACTGCCCAAAGGGAAGTCCGACTACAAATGAACATGTCGTACAGTCTCTAGTACTCTACTTTCTCCCATTTTCCAGTAGATGAATTGTCTGTGCTTTAACCTTTTGGCCAATCTATCATTGGTATACTTGCTGGCATCTTCTCCCCAAGTAATTCCCTCCTGGAACTATTTTGCATTGTTACTATTTTGTCACTTTCCTCCATGGTATTATTTTCAAAAGCATTCAGATATGCTTCAATACACTTCATACTCAATAAAGAAGCAACCCAAATCAAACTAAACAGATAAAAGTAAAAAGCTCAGTCATGCATCTCCCTCTAGTTACTCTTATTCCTTTTCTCTACTGTTTGGCAAAAGTAACAGAACCGTTGTTTCTCCTGTCACCAATTTCTTGCTTAACATCTATTTTTAAGTCATTTCAACTAGAATTTCACTTCTAACTAAAATCTCATTTTTTAGTATCATTAATGATGATCACGTTGCAATGCCCAATAGTCAAGGCTGTCATCTTGCATAGTTCTTAGTTGGGTTTGAGACAATTGGTGGTTATTTGGGGGAACTGGTCTAAAAGTGTTTATTCCCTTACTTCTGAAATGTTACATTGTGTTTCCATCTTCTTGATTCCATCATCGCATCACAAGATCCTCTTGACTTATTATTTCCAGCACTCAGTCATTATAAATATGACTCTAAACTATGCAGTAACCCTATCTACCCCACCCTACCCCCACACCAAATTGGTTCCCAGTGATGGTTATTTTATCGATCAACTTGACCCAATCTAGAATCACCAAGAAGAGGGTTCTCAGTAAAAGGTTGTCCTAGGACAGGTTGAACTACAAGTATGTCTGTGAGCATTCTTGATTATGCTTATCATGATAGAAAAGACCCATAGATTGTGGGTGGCACCATTCCCTAAGAAATGGCTTCTGAACTGAACTGTTTAAGAGTGTGAAAGTCAGTGGTGCACCAGCTGCACACATCAATCTACCATTCTCTACTCTTGACTATGATGTAATGTGACTGGCTGCTTTAAGGTTTCTTCTCCTTGATATTTCCATAATGATGGGCTTGGAAGCATAAGCCAAAGAAACCATTAAATAAAACCATGATATTCTTAAATTTCTATTTCACTTTAAATCTAACAGTTCCAGACAAAATTTCATATTTCTTTTCCCCAAACTTATTCTTCCCATTTTCCTCATCTAGGAAAAATATTTCTATCTTCTCTACTGCTCAGGTTAAAAGTTACAACTTAGTTTGTCTCATATCTAATCTCCCCATCAAAAGCTGTTGGTTCTATTTTTAAATTCAACCTGTCTGTCATTTTCCTGATGACTCGTGTTAACTTGTTAAGCAGGAGATTCATGAGAAGTGGCTGACTGTACAGGGCGTTATGTCTTGTTATTTTCTTTGCATGATTTCATCTACTCTTTCATGGTGGTTTCATCTGTTTCAGGTGACAGTTTCAAAGGAGAGCTCAAGTGAGAATTAAAGTTTAAGAATATTAAGAACATATACCTGAAGCTTTTGTTGTTAGAAGCAAGAGGCGAGCAATGCATCAGGGCCACATTTTAAGGGCTGAAGTCAATTCTGTGATGAGACATGTGGTTAATAATTTAGAGATGGTTAGGTAATCACACTTGGGGAAAAATAAATGGTCTTCTACCACATGGTGAGAGGGTCAACTGCCAAGTGAGAGGCTCTGCTTCTGTTTCTCCCACATAGGTGAGTCCTCTGCCCTTTGCATGTCTTCCTTTCTATGCACTGGGGACAGAAACTGCCTGTGATCACAGCAGAACTGTTATGAGATAAAATCATGCATATGTGTGTAAATGTTTCTCACATCTTAAAAGAAAGGTGAAGCTTTCAAACCTTGATTTCCCAAAATAAAATTTAACGGTGCCATCTCTGTGTTTGTTAATTTTTTAAAAAAAATAAAATGATATAATAAATGTAAAAAAGCTCATAGTAAATGAAACAAACCCGAGTTGGAAATAAAAAATAGCTTCAACTACTTACTAGTCTTTTCACCTTTTCCTTCTGTGGACAAACAGACCATGATATTCATACTAAAGAATTTTTTATGCACAGAGCATTTTTATGACCCTGGTTCAGTGTTTTACAAACATCTTATGTAGATGTAGACTTAACAGTACAGTCAGTTATGACATTGATATTGTCTCAAAAATTCTGCCCTTACTCTACATTTAAAAATTGATGTTTGACACATTAGATTATAAATTTTCTTAACTACAAAGTGTTTAGAACAAGTGTGTATTAATGCAATTAATCAAATATTTTAAATATAATTACTTCATAAGAATTCTTAGTAGGATTTGGGAGCATTTTGGTTTTTTCTGTACTGTTTAATGTAGATTATTTGAAAATATTCAGACAACCAGGTTCTGAAGTTTCACATAATTGATATTTTTCAGATCTCCAAAGAGGAAATTTAGTTGCTACTTCCCATCATAAGTGACAATCAGCCCATTTGCCATTTTTTGTATGTTCTTATTTATGATGTTTTGTTTTGTGTGTGTAGCTTTACACTGCTTATATTTTCATATGACCTGATATATAGTATTCTTTCTATTTCTTCCATGGGGCCATTTAGAATTATACTGTACTTACCATCAGAAAGGAAAAGTAAATGTTAAGCCCATAATAAACTATAAATATTAAAGGTTAGAAAATGAGATATGCAATCAGAATCAGGAAATACTATTGTTCCTACTTTTCAGGCTAAGTTTAGCATTAACCTTCTAACAGCTAAGGCATGAAAGGAGATGTGATGAGGTTCTGGCCTTTTCAGAATAAAGAGAGGCATCTGGAACCATTTCATGAGATTTATCTTTTCCTTTGCTTCAGCTGACACAAAAGACAAATATGCTGCTAATGATTCATTATAATAAAAATATATTACAAGAGCTAAAATGTGGTGTAGTGTACCATAAGACAAATGTCCCAATATCAACCATAGGCAGCCCCAGTACCAATATCAGCCATGGGCAGCCCCAGTGCAGGGACTCAGTTTCTTGGCCAACGACTTCAGAGCTCCTGTTCCTACTCTCTTCGGCATGAGCTTATGTTGTGTGATCCACCTCTACTTACATCCTCTTTCCCACTTGTACCCATGGCTCCTGTTTCTGTCCATTGAGGGCCACTGTCTACCAGCTTCTGTCTGGGATGCTGATTTTGTGCTTCCCCATCCTGTCTCTTCTACATTTAAAAATTGTCTTTTGAGTTGCGTTCCAGGAAAAGCACCGCTGGCCAGATTTCTCTCCCAATGCCCCAACAGCTGGCTTGCCCCCTGTAGATCTGACTTAGACCTTGGCGTCTTTGAGACCAGTGTTAATTCTGAATCCATTCAATAACCTTAATTGTAGAGAAATAGGGGTATGTGTTTCTTATTCACTTTATACTAGGTGAAAAGGTTTATACCTGGGTTGAAGGACCACTTCTGATTGTGTAACCTTACTCTCTGAACACAAGCTTCATGTTGCCAACTGTTATCTGTGGCATAATGTTCTGAATTATTTTAACTTGCTTCAGTTACTTTTCAAATAAAATCTTTCTATTAAAAGATGAATTTACGTCTACATATAAACATAATATATGCCACCCATTTTGCTGTACAGCAGCAGTGTTTTTTTTTTTTGGGCGATGCATACTTTTTATACAAGATATTAAAATTTTACATGCTCATAGGTTTAGTTTAAAAAAATAATTTATCTGGATGACTCATAAAGAACATTTTTAAATTGAAGCTGACTGACAGTTTTCCTGAGAGAGCATGGCACTAAAGGATGAAAATGCTGTTTACAAATTCAGGTGAGGCACTTGATTCATAGAGCACTGTAAGGTTTAATCTACCCCCCAATTTTGCACCATCCATTCAAATGCTAACATAGCAAAAAAGATAAAAAGCTTCTTGGTACATATTTTTTTTATAAAAATGCTTTTAACCAAAACTGTTCTAAGGCTCTCTGAGGTATGTGACATTGTACTTTCTTGAGCTAATAAATTAGGCTATATGTGACAGCTTCATAAAATGCGCAGCATTGAAACACAATTCAATTAGAAGCAATGAAAGGAAAATAACTGGCTGTATTTGACTAGACAGTGAATTATGCCATACATAGAACTTGACTGTGGAGAATTCTTGAAATTTAAATAGATACAAAATTTGCCTACAGACTCCACAAGATGGATGTCTGGATTACAGGTTAAATGTTCTCACTGGAAACTGTGACTCTCATGGTCTGATGATTTTTATCTTTCTCAATTTCCTTCCAGCTTGCCCTTGTCGGTTTCAATAAAAATTTAAATCTCAGTATTTCATAAAATGGACTTTGAAGGATGCTTCATCATGATGACTGTGTTTTGTTCCATTTGCTTTTGGAGAACTGACTTTAAGAAAGAGATATATTTTCTTCTGTGTTCGCCTCACTCCTCTGTGATCCCCACACTGAGCAATCGCCCTGCTCCGTCCCGGCTTCCCACCTCAGTCATATTTACTAGCAAAGGTCAGATCTTCATTCCCATAAAATCACACTTCCTGTCAACACTGAACCCGCATCCACATGCTTCATTTCTCTGGATCATCCACCATTCCACCTCAATGCTGAAATCCAAATAACAAGTTTGAGTGAGTAACATTTTTCTTTCTCTAAAACTTACATTTATTTGCACACGTGTAGCCTGGTCTACAGAGTGAGTTCCAGGACAGCCAAGGCTACAAGGAGAAAACCTGTATCAAAAGGCAACATGGAATGTGATAGCCTTTAAATAAAACCCCAGGTTTGCAGAAATGGAGTAAAACTAAATTTGAGGCATCATTAAATGTTTCATGGAGATACAGAATTTGACCATAGCCTGAAGAGCTGCACCCATCATGCATGAGTGATGAAAATCAAGCAAAATCTAGACAAATGGCTCTGGGCAGAGGGAACATCAAGGGTGTTCCGGGAAGAAAGGTGTCATTTCCAAAGCACAGCACTCAATTCATAGCAACATACAGTAAGTATGTGCTGAATGGAAGATGAAAGTCGAAATTAATTTTTGCCCAGGAAGAATAGTGGTAGGATTTTTTGACGCTGTCAAAATTGTGTGAGTTTCTTATTTCAACATAAAAAATTTAACTGTTAAACTGTTTCTGGTCTGGTTTCCAGTGTTCTTTTGCAAAAATTCCTATTTTGCAATTGTGAAACTTTGCTACGTTCCAAGAGTTTTGGGTCAGACACTTAATGTGGTACCTTGGGAAACAGATCCCCTAGGCATAATTTTTAAAGTCTCACTTGGTATGAAGCAAATTTAGGATGTCTGAGTTTATAAAAATACACGAGCCAAGTGTTTCACCAACAACCCCACGAGAACCCTCATTGCTCAGTCACCTCTTTAAGGCCCCACTTCATCATGCCATCCCTTTTGTGATTAAGTTTCAACTCATGAACATGGGAAGACACAGTCACATCACATAGAACATATGTAATCCAAGGCCTGGAAGTAAATGTGATTGACAGCATTTTAGTTTACCTGAGGTATCTAAGTGAGAGAAGGGCCTGGGAGGCAATTCTTCTTTAAAAACAACAAAAAAGCCAAGCAAGCAAACAAACAAACATTGAATATGGTAGCCAACAAGAGAGAAGCATCTGGAAATGACTAAGGATCACTTGGCCCCAGTTTTAGGAAACCATGTGAAAGACTGTCGAGGCAGGTCTTGTGAGATGTTCAGCATATCCAGCTGGTGTAGGGACTGAAACATTCTCTAGAATGTGGCTGGCTATACAGTCTTATTTTTCTAATTGTATACAAACCTGGTCCCACTAGAAAAGTCAATAACCTAAATATTGAAAGTTGCATCTGGGAATGGGTAATTTGAAAAAGTTTTTTTTTTTTTAAAGAGATTTGAATGCCATACTTAGAACTGTCTAGGCATGATCAACTGGGGGCATTGGATATAAACAGGATGCTTAGCTAGTCTTATTCATTTGTCTTGGAGAGTGATCTGGATTGGGCTCCCCAATGGAAAAAAAATGAAGTTCAGGATCATTTGGATGGCTTCCTAAGGAACTTGGTAAAAAACATGAATGAATGAGGGAGCATTGAGTGCAGTCAGACAGTGGCTACAAAGCTCTGAGTCTGGATGTTTCTGTGTTAAGGGACTGAACCAGGTGGAAGAAGCAAAGGAAGAGGCCAGTGTGTACATTCAACCTTACAATTCCTTTTGGATAGCAACAGGAAAGAAAAGGTCACTTTGTCAGTTCATGTTGGACAAGGGCCTTCTCTGTGGCAGACGCAGCAGGAATTCTGTAGCAATGGCCAGTAATAACACTAGTGTAAATTGAACTACCTTCAAATTCCATGCTTGATCCTGGGCTTCAGACACTGAGAAAGCTAAAGGAACAGTAAAATCTTCTATACCTGGAATCTTGTTAAGGGAAGGAAGTTTCTGTGGTGGTTACTGGGGCACTGCTCTGCTGAAATTATGACCTTATTGCAGCTTTTTCAAGGAATTCAGTTCTTGTACATTCTTCTCAACATAAATATATGTTTCTTGTTATACATTTAAAATTTAAACTAAACTTAAACTTTAATTTTTTTAAGATGATAGAAAATGTTTGTTGAAATGTCTCCCATAACTTCATGTTTCTTTGGAGACTATGGGTCATGAGGGCCTCAATGATAGACACAGGTCACTAGAAATGAGCTCTTAAAGTTTAGCACCCTGTTCTGACCTTTCTTTCTTCATCCTGGCCTGCCATAATATGACTAGCCTCCCCTAAATGCTACCAACACAATGACCTGAGTGGTTCCTCCATGATTTTAGCCACCATGGACAGAAACTCTCCAGAATGGTGAGCCAAAGCAAATCTTTCTTTTCTCAAATGCTTCTGTTGAGTTTTGTGCCCAGTGTAGCATACAGCTACATATAGTTCTCTAAAGTTGTGATACATGGTTTACAATGCAAGTTAGTCTTGGTGGAATCTTCCCACATAGATGAGAATTTATTCAACAAATATTAATTTAAAAGCTGTATCTTAAAATATCTAGTCATTAATCTTGATGAACTTCCATGTTATTTTCTAAATATATTAGACATAACATGGTTAATTTGAGGCAGATTTCTGAATATATTCTTCCAGTGAGTTTGAGGAAGCAACTATTTCCAAATCAATGACTAGACCAAAAATCTACTAGGAAACAAGGTTAGTGCCATTTCTTTGATTTTATATAGAAACATAAAATGATCTATGTATATGCTATGTAAATGTAGAAACAGAAATGCCCAAGAGTTCTGTGGAAGCTCTTTCAGTCAATAGCCTTTAAGATATCAGCCCACGGGGGCATGGTCTCTTATACTATAAATCCAGCTGTGAAATATGTGCTCACTCTTTTGCTTCTGGCTTTGGTTCCTGTTCCCCCATTTGTTCAGAGGACTGTGATCTAGGACTGTGATCTGTGAGTCTACCCCTAAATAAATAACCCTTTATTATACATTCTGAGCAAGTGTGAGATTATTTTGTAACTTCCATCATCATCTGGCACCCAAACATGGGGACCAGTCCACCTTTTCCAGGGTTAGTTCGCCACCCACATAGTGCATTGGGCACTAACTCCCGCCTGTGGCTCCAGCCAGCACTCAGGCACAGCAGGCTACTGCTCAGTGCTCCCCAGATTGTGACCCACATGTTATACGCCACTGCCTGCCATCCCTGCAGCACACACAGTCCGCAACTTGCACTGATGGAAAACTGGGTTTTCTCTTTATCCCAGTCTCCAACTCTCAGAGTCATTTGATTGCCTTAATAATTGTTCTTAATTTGTTAAACAAAGCATATTTTTTAGTACCTAAGTAAACAAAAAGTGCTGTTCACACAAATACACAGACACAGGCAAATATACACATGTGGACATATAGACATATATACAGGCACAGACAAATACATAGATACACACAAGCACACACACAGACACAAACACATACACAGATACACACACATACCACAGAGAAACATAACAAAAATATATCTTATAAACTATTATATGAATTTTCCTGCATCTATGTATATAAGATATACATGAAACAAACAAAATTTTGGTTTATATTTGAGTACTATACCCCAAATATATCAGTATCAATATTCAAATACTATGAAACTTGAAAAACCCCAAATATGGAATACTATCACTTACAAGTATTTTCCTTTCTTGTTTATTTATGCATGTTGCGGGAGCTCCTTCCGCTCCTTCAGCCAATAGCTGCTGAGATGACAGCCCATTGGGGCATGGTCTCTCTCTTTAAAAAAGCAGCAACTGCCCTCCATTCTCGTCTCTGGCTTCCGGCTCCGCTTCTGGCATCTAGGCTCCCTTCCTGATTGCACAGAGGGCTGTTGTCTGGGACGGTGATCTGTAAGTTTTTCCCCCTTAAATAAATAACCATTCTATTAATCATAATTCCAAACTGGTGTGAGATTGTTTGTGACTTATGCCTTCATATGCATGTATAGTGTAGAGTATGTATATGCTCCTGTGAGTGGATACATTTGTGAAGATGTGCATAGAGGACAAGCTACAGTGGGCATCTTCTACTGCTGTCCTAAGCTTTTGAGATAGAGTCTCTCACTAAACCTAGAGGTCACTGTCAGCTTGAGTAGCTGTCAGCAAGTTCCACCATCAGGGCTGGAGTGGCAGATGCATGCTGCCATGCCCAGCTTTTCCTAGCTGGGTGTTGAAGATCTAAATTCAAGGTTCCTGTTTGTACAGCAAGCAATGCACTGAGCCCTCACCAGTATTTTAAATGACATATACTACTTATCTATATCTATGCATGTGTGTACATATATATTTACTTATAGATTTCAACATATTATGTCATTAAAAACATGACTGTAAGATTTAGAGCAGGAAGCAATCCAAAATATCTGTATTGGGTAGTCTTATGTCAACTTGTCAACACAAACTAGAGTTATTTGAATGGACAGACCTTAATTGAGAAAATGCCTCCATAAGGTGTAAGACATTTTCTTAATTAGTTATTGATAGGGGAGTGGCTGCTCCACTGTGGATAGTGTCATTCCTGGGTTGGTGGCCCTGGATTCTATAAAAATCAGGATGAGCAAGCCATGGGGAACAAGCCAATAAGCAACCCCCCTCCCATGTCATCTGCATCAGCTCCTGCCTCCCGGTTCCTGCCCTGTTTGCATTACTATCCTGACTTTCTTCAATGATGTACAGCAATATGGAAGTGTGAGCCAAATAAACCCTTTCCTTCTAACTTGCTTTTTGGTCATGGTGTTTTATAGCATCAATAGAAATTAAATTAAGACAATGTCTTGACAAACGTAGGTTTATTTCTGAAATGTAAATATATAACAATTATGAAATAATTAATGATAAAATTCACACTAGAATAAAATAATAATAAAATAGTTTGTGGAAATAGAGGACATTAGGTTCATGTGAACTTACAAAGGCAAAGAATGGCTATCATTTTTCACAGGAGGATGGCCATGGAGAAATAAATATTGTATCACTTATAAAGCTTCATAAATTAAAACCATGTTAAATTGGCATCAGATTATACAAAATAACCAGTGAGACAGAGAAGAACAGCCCTGAAAAACTTACGCAAAATCTGCATACACAATGTATACACGTATGCAGATACTGTGTTAATAATGATGGAGACATGAAAGAATAAGCTGTTTTATGTAGATTGCCCTAGAGCAATTGAAGTTCTCTAAGGGAAAAATAACCCCAATCTTACACCATAGAAAAGAAATTTTAAACTAGAATTAAAAATGAGGGCAGTATAGGGAAATAGTTTCATTAAATCAAGGTTAGGAGATACTTGTAGTGAAACATTAATGTCAGAATAAAACATTTATAAACTTGCTCACAGTAAAAATTGAATTATCTTTTCATCAAAAGAGAGCAAGCGGCACCATGAGAGTAATATGAGAAGCAAGACACTGGGAGAGGATATAGGCTGCATACGTAATTCATAGAAACTTCTGTCAAACAGCGTTCTTACAAACCAACAAGACAGAGTCACTAAGTAAAAACATAGAAAAAATATATCAGGGACCCACAAGGCATTTCCGAAAGTAGAAAAACAAAATAACCAAAACATTACATGAAAAAGTGCTTAGATGAGGAGACCAAAGATTGCATCTGATCAAGTCATGAAAACGTGGTTAGTATGAAGAGGCCTAAGAAGTGACCAAGAGAGATAAGAAAGAATGTATATGGAGGCATTGTTCATAAAGTTACAATCATTATCAAATGTAGCACACGACACCTGTCTGTGCTCTATGCCCTACCATACAGTTCCCGAGCTTCGGGCAAGGGGCTGGAGACTGAAACACACAAAGACACACAGACAGAGACATGGACCTCTAGACACTGGTAAGAAGCCCTTGATTGACTAGCGCCACCGAGGCTTATATACTCAACACAGTCAGGTGGGCCAGCAGGTGAAAACCTTATCCTCTGATCCTCAAGGCAAGGCAACGCGTGCTCAGGAAGCAGAGCTGGTAAACAACTTTGACACAGCTTTCAGTAACTCAGATCAGAAAGAAAGTAAAGGTCAGTAGCAGGGAAGAGCAGCTGGAGGCCAGGACTCCAAATGGTCCCAACAATCAAAAGTGCTACTGTCCTTTAGAAGAGCAGTGCATAAATGCATTTTGGCAATTGACTTTTGTTTAGTAAAGATACATGAAATATGGATATAGCATGCATGATATGAGAGAAGATAAGTGAGCACAAAGGACAATTCCATTTAGCTAAAGTTTAAGTAATAGCAGACAAAACAGATTAAGAATTAATATTCCAGGAATAAAGATTTAGAGAATAAACAATATGACAAACATGGAGGCAAATTTTCTCCTACTTGTCTGCAGAACAAGTCACTAAAACTCTCATCCTCATTTGTGAAATCAGATTCAAAACTTTCCTTAACTTAAAGCTGGTACAACAGTGAAGTGGGATTAATGAAGATAAAATCTGAGGAGTCTGATGTTAGGGCTCAGTACACAGGGATTATTTTGACCACTGGGTCTCATAACTCCAAACTAAGTAACCTCAGAAAAGAGTGAAAACATGATTACTGCAAAATCTCATAAGCATGGCTAAACTCACAATAAATCATAACTCTAGCCTTTTGAGATAGATGATAGATAGATAGATAGATAGATAGATAGATAGATAGATAGATAGATAGATAGATAGATGGATGGATGGATGGATGGACGGACAGACAGACAGATAGAAAGAATTTAAAGAGCCAGTCTTGAAGTGTTTAGTGTCTTGAGAGTGGGGACAGAAAACTTCAGAACACATATTTAAGAATTTGACATCTTTAGTTCATCTAGTAACAGACACCAAATAAATAGATCAGAATATCTGTATTCAAATATAGTAGACCTGCTCATTCCACAGGGGACTGAAATATCATTTAGTCTCCATACATAAACAAGAGGGAAGTTTTCCCAAATACCTAAGAAGTACTTAAGACTCAAATGATACTGTAACAGCTGTGGTAATACAAGTATTGGTCACACTCAGCTGATCCATTCTTAAAAATTATTTATTTTTATTTTATGTGCATTGGTGTTTTGCCTGCTTGTATCTTTGTATGTGTGAGGGTGTCATATTCCTTGGAACTGAACTGGTACAGACAGTTGTGAGCTGCCATGTGAGTGCTGGGAATTGAACCTAGATTCCCTGGAAGAACAGACAGGTGGTTCTAACTGCTGAGCCATCTCTCCAGCCCCCAATAATTTTTACAATTAAAATATCATACCCACTCAATAAAAGGTTTGTAAGTTACAGCTTTATAATCAATTAAAAAACATGGAAGGAGTCAAATGGGAAAAGTATTTTACAAGCACGGATGTTCCAATCATAACTTAAGAAAGAACTTTGCACAATCAATCAGTGTGAACAGTCAGTCATCTGCAGCTACAATGGAAGAATTCTGAAAAAGGGCCCTACTGAAAACTGTATCCCAATTCCTTGTCTAACAACGTTTTTTTGTATCTAAGTTTTCTCTAACACCCTTTCCATTTCTGTGGGCTGGAGAATATTCCTTCTAGCTTGTGAGTTTCAACAGTGTCTACAAAAGTAGCCACTGTCTTAGGAAACAAGATAGAGAGAGAATTGGGCACAGAGGAGTGATGAGCCGGTAGCTGGAAACGAATGAGAAGTGTGGGTAGGAAAGTTCTAGAATGTTGGGAAATGGCTTCTTGGAAATATGTAAAGTGTGCTGCCCAGGAGAAGATCTGTCAGGGTATCTAGGGTAAACAGAAAACAGCCTGTACTTCATGGGTAGGCCAAGGGTCATTCCCACTTTGACCTGATAGCTTTTAAAGCTCTGATGTTTTAAATCTGCACACAGACAATCAATACTTCATGGATGTGAAAGTGATGCAGCTTATTGCTTCTCTGGCTTCTGACTCTTTGCTGGGAAGACTGCAGAACCCTGCAGAGCATCTACCTCAGAAAAGCTTAATGGAAGGACGGAGTAGAGCACGTGTCTACTGTTAAGGCATTTCCTTTAATCTGAGCTCTGTCTTCATGTTTTTTTCAGTTCTGCCCACCAAACTTGACAGACCCAGGAATCTAACCAACAAACTCTCTGATGAGCATGATTATAATTTCTGAAACTTGGACAAGCGTGAGAAGAGTGCTTGCTTTACACAGAACAGGCATTCTGAAATAGAGAGAACAGGTTTAAATTCAAAAGGAAATAGACAATAGAAAGATACTTTTACCTGGTACATATATTTCACTCATATCATAGACACAAGAATGAAAATGATAACTTCAAGAAAGGAAAATAAAACCCACATTCCAACAACTGAGCCAAGAGCTGAATGTATTTACCAGGTGCTAGACACACACTACGAAAAAATTCAACTATCTCTTTTTTAAGGGAAAAATGTCCGTGCTTGGCACAGAGTGGGTTCACACAGCAGGGTGCTTCAAAGTGAGACTGGACATCTTGCTAGAATAAAATGAGTCCTTGCCTCTGCTCATAGCTGACTCAAATCAACGCTCTGTTCCCTAGCCTCATCTGGTAGAGGATCTTGTATAGTGGTTAGCTCCACATCCAGACCACCATCAGCTTCAGCTGGCCGGAAATACAGTACTGGTTATGACATTACTCAAGACTGCACAGCTAAAAGTGAGTTTTCTTCCTTATATAGCACACAAGAAGCTATGTCCTTTGGGCCCTCATAATTTTCTGTTAAGATTATCCCAGACTGGGTGAGAGTGTTTCATTTGCTTTCCAGGCCAGGATTCTCTGTGGATAATCCACTACTCTGCTACTCACTAGAGAGTCAGTTCATCAGAGGCAGAGGACCAGACAGGCTTCTTCCCTTCAGTCTGCCCTTCAGGTGCTGCTCCGCAGAAATGGCACTTTCTGCTTGCTATCTGGAGATAAATGGAAACAAATATATGGTTGCAACAAATATTACAGATGCAATTCAGGAAATTCACTCTTTCATGGTTTTAAAAACAGATGTAACTGCATTTGACATAACTGTAGGATAAAGAACGAGAACAATTTTATCAGTTGTACGAGGACACGTAACAGAAAATTCTATGGTTAAAGCAACAGGAGACATAAAGTTTCGAATTTAACAATATGAACAGTTGTTTCTTTGGGGAGTCGTAGAACAACATCTGATGAGATCTGAGTTTTTCCTCTTACCTGATAAGAATCAAGAGTGAGAGAAAGTATCCTATAAATTATAGACAACATGGTAAACACTATCACAATTCAGAATTTGAAGTCTCTTTTTAACAGTATTTATGTTGCATGAAGAATTTTCATTTACAACACAATACATAACATTAATAATTAGAAAAATAAGTGTATTAGTATGGAAGGTATGACTCGGTGGTAGAGTGTTCAGTTCACTTTGATAAGGCTTGTGTTAAACCGCCCACATTGCAAAAGCAAGTTAATTAATACAATGGATGAAATAAAATGCATTTATAGAGACATAACACAGATAATATTTTTTTTGTTCAGAGCCTTTAACAATTAAATGATAACAGGGAATGCTTACACAACATTATTTTTTTAATTGATTTTATTGAGCTCTACATTTTTCTCTGTTCCCATCTCTTCCTCTCCCCTTTCCTTCAATCCTCTCCCATGGTCCCTATGCTCCCAATTTACTCAGGAGATCTTGTCTGTATTTACTTCCCATGTAGATTAGATCCATGTATATTTCTTTTAGGGTTCTCATTGACACAACACTATCTTTATCCTCAAAAATACAGCCACCCTACTTCAGATGTTCCATTTTGAGAAAGAACCTATTTGACTTTCCAGTTCACCACCACCTCTGGTGACTTCCATATTTGATTTTCTGGGGGCATTTTTACTTCATTTTGGACATTGGAAACACTCTTCTTTTCATAGTCTTGCCACTCACAGTTAGGCAGATGTTTGTCAGGTCATAAGTTCCTGAAAGTGAAGCTGTCTTTCCTGTGAAAGCTGATTGAAGGGCTAAAATCAGTCTTATGGTACATGAGAGCCTTTCTTCTATAAGTCACGTGACTACTTTCAGGACACCACAGTGTCCATCTCTTAGGCTTTTACGCACAGAACACGTTCTCGAGCATCAGCAAATGCTGGGGTTGAAATTGAGATACACGGATAAAAGGAAGCTCGTTTGAATGATTACAACACAGTATTCTGAGAATTCAGTGAGCACATAGTCTATCAGCTAATTGCTCCATTGGCTTGAGAGCAAAGCATTTTGACTAACCCTCCGAGAAGAGGATGTTGGATATGCTTTCAAATGGTCAATGGGTATCATGGTCAAATCCACCCAATGGCTAGCACAGAGGATAAAGACAACGGATATAGATCTTAAATGTCAGCAATAAAATCCTGATTGTCATGTGCTAGCTATATGAACACAGATGTTCAGTTTCATGAGGATAATGCCTGTACCTGCCTCATGTACTGGTCATGAAGCATGGGCATTATGTGTACCTGTGTACAAAATATCTGATATACAATAAAATGTGCTACAGAACATTTGACTGCATTTTATTTATTTATTATTTATTTATTTTTTATTTTTTTGGATTTTTCGAGATAGGGTTTCTCTGTGGCTTTTGGTTCCTGTCCTGGAACTAGCTCTTGTAGACCAAGCTGGCCTTGAACTCACAGAGATCCGCCTGCCTCTGCCTCCCGAGTGCTGGGATTAAAGACCTGCGCCACCACCACCCGGCTTGACTGCATTTTAAATGCTAATTTGCAAATAATAAATCTAAAAAAAATTATACTTGAACAAAGTGAGAAAAGAATATACTATATTTGTAAGAAGCAGAGCAAAAGGAACATTACCCATATAATTAGAAGAATGCTGGGAATAATGTCCTATAGGAACCAGAGCAAATATCCAGAAATCTGCTTAGGATGCCCTCAGTGAACTGTGGCGTGTAGCACATTCCATCAGAGCAGGTGCTTCTGCCTCGTTCTGACTATGAGTAGCCCCAAGCATAAAGCTACTGTATCTAACCAAGCAGGGGACAAGAAGCCTGAATGGAGTACCATGGATGTTGTAGAAATAAATACAAGGGAATATACCCAGGGAATTTCAGAGACACTATGGGACCCAGGATCAGGAATCTTATAGGAATTCATAGATACTTATTTACCAAGGGTCGCTGCCAGAAATAGTTGGATCCAGGTTCTTATAGAAATCATTTGCACGCAGATCAATAAACCCTTAGAACATTGGATTGCCTGAAGGTCAACATCACATATTTTTAAATGTATCTTTCATTGTTTTACTTTATGGTCACTAACTTTCACCTTTTACTTTACTCTTGTTCTCTGAAGTATCAATAATCATTACTAGAATTAATTGGAGTTATAAAAATGGCCCCAAGGTTATTAAATACATTCTCAAAATGAACACAGAACTTTTCCTGGTCTCTCATTCTCATCAGGAAATGTGCTGTATTTCCACCAGGAAGTGGCAGCTATCCTCTGCCATCACCCCCACCATTTGGAAGCTAGACTGGCCTTTGTGGCTGCCTTGAGAAGCAGAATAAGACAAATGCAGCACCGTGTGATTCCTCAGGCTGCAGCGTAAGCAGCAAAGGCTTCTCTTGAGCTCTGCCTCTGCATGTGTCTGTGGAATCGCCTGCCATGTCACAGGGAAACAGAAGCACCTGAAAAAGGCACAAACAGACATTATAGTCAAGAGCTGCAATTGAAGTCTCAGTTGGCAGTCGGTGTCAACTGCCAGGCTTGTGTGAGGAAACCCGTGGGTGATGCCACTTACACCAAGAATAACCATCTCTGTGAGGCCTCGCTCAAATTGCAGGTTCACAAACAAAAAATACTGGGAACACGCAGCTTTGAAATCCTTTTATGATGCATACAGTGAGCAGAAATCAGTCATTTGACTGACTGGAAATCCGTGATTAAATCAATTTATAGAAGGGAAAGTATTGGTCTTCTAACACACGCCAGCGCTAAGCTTAGCAATCTTTCTACTTAGTCCCTTTAGAATTTAATATGCATGCCACTTATTGGTACTTGACATATATGTGATATGTGGAGGCCGATTATTTTATTTGTAGGCATTTATTTTTGTATTTCTTCAGTTATATTATTTTTTCTTTGAGGGGAGAAACAATTACTCCTTACCTTATAACATGTTATCTGGATCCATTTTTTAAAATTCATAGCAGATCTTCCCTGGTTCCCTGCCATAGACATGTATGACCTACTAATACACCACCTAATTTACTTAGTGTCTACTAAGTATCTCATCATAGTATAAGCTTAATAGGCACAGGAATTTTGAAATGTTCATTGATGTAATTTTACATACCAACAGAGTGCTTAGTGAATATTAGACACTCAATATAGGTATAATAAATAAATTGTTGGACTTTTCTTTATCAAGAAGGTCATTCTCAAATTCATGGCCTCTTTTTTCACTGATGGTTACATACCTAAATACACAACTACTAACTGCCCAGTCTGTATCATTTTCTTGTACATGTGTTTTCACAGATGGCCATTTGGTATGAGATGTTATGCGCTCTCCTTCTCTCAGCGTGTCTTAGTCCTTTGTGTAGGGTCGAGTCTTGCAAACAGATGACAACTGGGACCTTCCGTCCAGGCACAAGGACAAAATCCAGCATATCTGAGTTTTTGTTGATTCCTAACCCTCTCAGATAAGGAGGACTGGGTGCCCTGGATTCACCCTCAGTGATACAGGGAAGTGCTACCTCAGTTAACTGCTCTCACCTTCACAGGCTATTTGTACTTACTTTCATCTCGGTTTATGGATACAAGTCTAGGAGATTAACTGTTTGTGTCTTAACTCTGAGAGATAACAGGAAAAGGCTATTGATCATTTAACCAGCTCCAGAAAAAGGGAATCCTTTTCAGACAGACGCCATGGAAATAAATACCTCCGTTTGGCCTGGGCAGCTGGAAAGTGTCAGATTCCGGGTTTTATGCTATGCAACTATAGGCCTCCCCTTTGTTCTAATTGCTTAGAGCAAAAATGTAATTCTTAGATCTGCAAGGTCCCCTTTAGCCAGCTAACATTTGGCGAAAATGCTAATGCAGAACAAACACCGCATGTTTCCCCTCTGCAGTTTTACACCAGTTACAATGGCTACCCTGATGCTGCTGTCAGAACTACAGTTCCCTATGAGCCAAGCGAGAGCCAAGAGTGAGAGAGTGTCGCTGCATTTTCCCCTCTTTTCACATTTTGCTGCGCACTATGGCCCCCATCTGCGCTCTATGCGCTAGAACCCAGTTAGCGAGCTTTGGGCAAGGGGCTGGAGGTTGAGAATACACACGCAGAGACAGACCGACACACAGACCTTCCAACACTGGTACCCAAAAGCCCCTCTTTAATAGCACCACGGAGGCTTAAATACACTGCAGTCAATGGCCAACAGGTGAAAATCCCATCCTCTGATCCTCTAGGCAAAAGCACAGCTTTTAGTAACTTCCATTAGAAGGCTCTAGACAGGGACGAGCAATTGAAAGCCAGGACTCAATTAGTCCCAACAACGTTTATCAATTACAAACTTCTAGTTTAATTATTCACACCGAGGAATGTAGTATAGCACACAAACTCTCCTTTTCCCTTCTTAAAATTTGAAGGTTCTTAATTGGCCCTTTTGCCTGGGGGGGGGGGAGGGGGTTTTTATAAGACACAACTTCCTTGAGCCATTAAATAAGCTGATAACTGTTGCCCTGTGCGGCTCTGTTTTATGATCTTGTAATCTTGCTATTGCCAGAGAATTGCTGATTGTGTGTGTATATAAACTGAAAATTTTGCAGAACAACAGAAGAATAAAGAGAGAACAATAGAGTGATTTGGGAAAAGCCCATGGTGAGAAAGTTCATTTGCCCTCAGATAACCTAAGTTCTTTTATTTGCTGTTGTGTCCATTCTGAACCCTGAAGAGAGTCTTGAGGCTGGACCCCAAAGGCTCTTGTTAGATAACTATGAACCACAATGACCAGCACAGCTCATTATTATTGTAGGGAGAGCGGGGCCCTTTGTTTGTCCCGGTCGCTGGGCTAGCTTACACCCGAAATAATCACACAAAAACTGTTTTCATTAAATCTCTGCTTGGCTCATTATCTCTAGTCTCTTATTGGCTAAATCTCAGATCTTGATTTAACCACATTATAACTCTCAGGATTTAGTAGTGGTACAACATATCTCATGGTAACCAACAGTTATCTAACTGAACTTAGGACCCACTCAACAGGAAAAAAATCATGCCCGGTTATGAGTTTGAGCCAAGTACCTAGGGTTGGCGAAGTTATGGATCTTGGAGGAGAGCCTACAACCATCCCTTTTCCTAAGCCTATAGTTGCATAGCATAAAATCCGGAATCTGACACTTTCCAGCTGCCCAGGCCAAACGGAGGTATTTATTTCCATGGCGTCTGTCTGAAAAGGATTCCCTTTTTCTGGAGCTGGTTAAATGATCAATAGCCTTTTCCTGTTATCTCTCAGAGTTAAGACACAAACAGTTAATCTCCTAGACTTGTATCCACAAACCGAGATGAAAGTAAGTACAGAGTATTAATAGCCTGTGAAGGTGAGAGCGGTTAACTGAGGTAGCACTTCCCTGTATCGCTGAGGTGAATCCAGGGCACCCAGTCCTCCTTATCTGAGAGGCTTAGGAATCAACAAACTCAGATATGCTGTATTTTGTCCTTGTGCCTATATGGAAGGTCCCAGTTGTGATCTATTTGCAAGACTCTTTGTTTGGCCAAATGCCCTGCCATAAAAGATAATTGTGGGAAGCTGATTTCTACACTTATATCAGGGGATGGAGCAGAACAAAGGTTTTTGACCGTGAGACTTACTTTCCCACCAGAGTCCCACAGTGTACCAGTGCATGGTAAAAATTGTGCCCAACAATTGATTAATACCCTGTTGAAGCTTTTGGGACGACTGCTTCTATAGAGTGGGAGCGCTATGGCGTCACAAGGAATCTAACAGCAAGAACAGCCACTATTTAGAAGGTAGTATTCCTGACACCTTGCATCTGAGCTGTCTCCATCAGAATGCATCTTTCTGGTGGGTGACCTTCTAAATTGTCAACCGAAATCTCACTGCGTGATCCTTCAGACCGCAGCAGCTATTATAGCGGGGCAGGACTGTTGGCTGCTCTCCTCCTTGGAAGCTTGCATGCCACTTTCTGGTACATAAAAGAAAGGCATATGGGAGGAGGTTGTTGGGTCAGTTCCATGTCAGGGGCCCCTGAGCCCTAGGTCTGAAGTGCATGGTGTCTTCAGCAATAGGGACTTAGCTTCCATCTCCTGGGGACAACCAAGAGCAATGCCAATAGCCTGTAATGTTTGGGAAATCCCTTGAACAACACTGACCAACTACTCAAAAAAGGATTTCTCATGCTTTGCTGTTGGAGTTTGGGTTAGCGGGCTTTGGTTTTGGAAGGGAACATTGCCAGCCCATATAGAAAATTTTAATTTAAACTATACATGAATACTTGTAGATCAATTTACTTGTAATATAGGTACTTTGAGGTAGAGTGTTAATATTATGGTTCCTAATGACTTTTTCAGACATGTTTACAGCTATTTTACCTTTCTCTACTCTTCTTCTGTATTTACCTTTCTGCTTCCTCCTTTTAATAAAGGAATGAGCTCCCATCCCATTTCGAGAAAATGCTTTTTAAAGTTTTTCTGGCTATCTGCATTTTTCTCTTGAGAATTTCATGTTCAGATCCATAGCCCTCCCCGCTTTAAAAAAACTGTTTTTTTTTTCTACATGTTCACTTTATTTTGATTCTTTATATATTATGAATAATAATCCCGTGTTAGTATATCTAGGAAATATTTTCTCCAATTCTGTCAGTTGCTACCTTACTCACTTGCCATGTTCTTTTTCTCTATAGAAACTTCCGTCTCATGAGATCCCTTTTATCATTTGCTGGTTTTATTTCAGAAAGTCCTGGCCTATGTCCGTAAGTTGAAATGTGCTTTCACTTTTTCAGGATGTAATATCTTATATGGAGGCCTTTGATCGACTTGTAGCTGATTTTTGTATAAAGTGAGACATAAGCACCTAGTTTCCTGTTTCTACATGTTTAAGTCCATGTTTCCCAACACCATTTGTTGATTTTTTTTTCTCTAGTGTGTATTTGGATATCTTTACCAAGAGCAGGTAATTGTAGTTTTGTGAACTTACTGCTGAGTCTTCTGTTCTATTCCATTGATTTATATGTCTGTTTTCTGTGCCAGTACCTCACTGTTTTTATTACTCTGGTTCTGCAGTATAATACCTACTTTCTATTGTACTCCTTTTATTCAGGATTGTTTTGTCTGTCTTTGGCCTTCAGTGCTTCTACATAGTTTTTGGACTTTTAAAATATCTTCGAGGAAAAGTTCTGGTAGTTTGATTGGGATTCAATACACGTTTAAAATACAAAGTGTTTTCTTAAAATCTAAGACTTTAAGACATTGACAATCAGCATTAAAATAAGCACCAAGCTCTCCAAGCATAAGTGTGCAAACATGGGGGCCTGTATCCATGAGCTGTCTGTTTCTGTTTGCAACTCATTTAATCTATTCTAAAATTTCACTTGAAATTTACCATACGAAACAGCCAGCAAGAGAAGTAAATAAAAACATGATCAAAAATCCAATTTTTCCCTCATAGTAACACCTAACAAATATTATTGAGACTTACATTATAATTTTAAAAACAGTGTGTTCACCAAAGAGTAAGACGTTGCAAGAAAAAGTATTGCTCATATCTACTCATTGGTGAATGTTAAGAAATAAATGCAATATATGGGTCAGGGGTGGGAAAAATGTGTGTTCACCCCATATTCCCAGCTATCAGTTAAAAAGAGTCTAGTTAAAATGTGTGGACACATTTCATAGATAATACAGAATTTTAGTTTTCTAAAGATTCTTCCTCTCAAGAAATTAAGAATTCTTGTTTTCCCTTGTATACAAATTAGCTTAGAATACAGTTTTTACTAAAGAAGAAAGAATATTTGGGAAATAGAAACATGTAAGACAAGATTTATAACCATAAGAAGTCATTCTGTAAGACAGTGTTTCATGACAAGCAGAGTTCCTTAATTAATCATTGGCATTTTACTGTTTAATTGGATACAATTAATTGCATGAAACAGACAGTAAATAAGTTATATTTTGAGTTCTTGTTTTTGTTTTCATCCTAATTAGTGCATTTTGTGGTTAGTTCTTCAATTAATAATTTATTTCCTACCATTCAAGGCTTACATTTCCTCTTTTTAAAAACACAAAGTTTTAGCGAGTTGAGTTCTGAAAACTCACCTACCTCTGATGAGATACTGAATGGCTTATTGCTAGCACACTACCTGCAAACTCTTTAGTGGGAGGTTTCAGGATATAAAAGATAAACCACGACTCCTGACTACACAGTTAATCATCATGATGGGAAAACGGAAAGTCAGAAAATAATCATATCGCAAGACCACTACCAGGTTCTAAACCTCTAATTCTAAAATCCACAAAATCGTTTTACCAAAAAAACTACAGCATCTCTCTAGGTTTGAATATGTGATCAAATTGATGAATTGAAACATATACCACAAGTTAATCAATCCCCTTAAGAATTAGAGGTCCATGCTAAGAGCTTAAAGAGGTGATTTAAGATAGTATATAATGAGAGTCTGTATCTTCTGTTACCATGACACCCAAATAATGCCCAGAGACAATCTTGCCTTCCAAACTAGCATCCTTGCTATCAGAACTAATTGATTGGTAGCATAGACACAATATCCGATCACACTTATCTTCCTCGGTGACTATTGCAGTATCATGGCTTTTAGACAAAATTCTTGCTTCCTTAATTCATGTTTTTAAAATCTTTTGTCTGGCTGTTTTTGCAACATTGCATTTGCTTTCATCTTATATATTTGGCTCAGCAGATTGCACCGAGATTATAATGCTTTCATTTATCTTTTAATAAACATTGAAAATAAGAATGATTAAAAAGTAGATTTAAATGGGGGCATAAAATACAACCAGCCCAGCTGAAATCGTGTTAGTGTGGCTTTAACGTGATTTAAAAAGGTCTCCTGCATGGCCTTTGTACCCAATTTCCTGGATAGCCTAAAATGAGACTTTGAATAATGTGCCCAAGTAGAGATTATAAATTTATGGCTGACCTAGTAATACCTGTGAGCAGAAAGGTAACAATAGGTGGTAAGCAATATCCTAACTTCAAAATAATCCAGGGCATATTTTATAATAAAAAATGTGCATAAAAGGGTTCCCAAATGATTCGTCTTTACCACTGAGTAGAAATCCTAAAGGGTTAAAATCAGTTTAGTATAGAGATCACAGCCATGGTTACTGCAGCACTGTAGACAATAGTTCACTTAAGGAACCAGCTTAAGTGATAGTCAAGAGATGAGTGGATAAAAAAATTGAGTTTTTTTTATTTAGGCACAAAAATAGATGAAATTATATCATTTGCAGGAAAATAGATATAACTAGAAATCATCACTTAAGTGAAGTAGCCAGAAAGATAAATGTATATCACAAAATATAGAATTTGGAGAAGAAAAAATAGGGCACATGAGTAAAAGAAAAACTATACTGGAAGGAATAGTGGGAAGGGAACATTAGGGTTGAAAAGAGAGGGGTGGATGTGATTAAATGTATTATCTGCAGGTATAAAATATTGCAACGGGACTTGTCAGTTTGTAAAGTGAAATACACCAATTAAGCACGTGGACTTGACTAAAGATTTAAAATAGCACTCCTCTAATAATCTGTAGCTAGAAGTATTCTCTGTCTTGCTGGTCCCCTGGACCAGTTTCTCTCTGTCTACCTGTTTCCAAATAGCCACTCAGAGGCTTAATGGCTTAGCCTGTTACTGGCTAGTTCTCTCTCTAAATCCATTTCTATTAGTTTATATTTTACCATTAGGCTCATGACTTGTTACCTCACATCTTGCTTTTTGTGCAGCTACATGGCATCTCCCCAGCACAGTCTACTCTCTGTATCTTTGTTTGAACTTCCTATCTAGCTTTACTCTGCTAAGTTGTTGGTTGAAACAACTTTATTCATCAACTAATAAAAGTGACACATATATAGAAGGACATCCCACATCATCTCCCCATTTTAAAAAGGAAGGTTTTAACTTTAACATAGTAAGATTACATATAACAAAACAGCTTTCAAGCAAGAATTACAACATTTAATCTATTTGTATCATGCAAAATTAAAGAAAACACTCTATCACCCATATTATCTTTGTGAATCTAAGATTTTATATCTAATTTATCTTTTATGATAACTAAGAAAAACCATAAGTAATCAACTATGAAATATTATAATTCAGATACCATAGGTTGGGATACAAAGAAAATAGACCTTGGGGGAGGAGATTTGAAAACTCGTGGGGAGTGTTTTCAGCAAGTACAACCATGTATTTATGAAGAAAAAACATCAGGAAGGGAGAAAAACTGAACTATAAGAACTGAGTTGTTTGCTCGATAGCTGCTGCCAGTAGATTAGACTTTTGGTAGTATCTACAATTTCTTTATAGTCTAAGACTAAAGAGAAATATGTTGACCTCTTGATTATTGGATTGTGCTCTGAATATAATAAAAACTGGAATGATAAATTCTAAAATTATTTTCTATTAGTTTATACAAAAGTAGAGTCTCTATTGGATTAGAGTTTTGAGTTGTCAGAGTCCTTCATAATATAAACAAGATCAGGAGGTCTTAAGCAGTAGATGGGATCTAGATGAATCTTACTGTGATTCAATATGCTTTTGCATTGGAGACTAACTTTCTCCATGCAATAAATATAAACCAAGTCAGTCAGTTTTCTGTATTTTATATTTTTTAAAATTTTAATTAAAATATTATTATATCATTTCTTCCTTCTCTTTCCCCCTCCAACCTTCTCATATCCTCTCCCTCCAACCACTCCTATGTTCAACACCTTATTTCCTCTCAGATTCATGGGCTGTTTTTCTTATTGTTAATACCACTATAAAGGCATGCACACACAGAAGAAGAAATATATATGCGAATAAATATATAAATGCAGCCTACTGAGCCCATTTAGTGTTCCTTGTTGAATTTATGTTTTCAAGACTCATCCCTTGGTGTTGAATGACCTATTAATAGTTTTTTTTAACTGCTTGAAGGCCTTATAGAGATTTAAAAGCACCAAATACTTAGAACACCATTTCCCCAGAAAGAAGTTCAGAGAAGTCAATACAGAATATGACTCTGTTCTTCCAGAGGATTTATACACAGAACTAAGAGCTATTCCAAGATCTTGGCAGCCTCAAGATACAGGGAAAAGGGATGAAAATCAAGTTCTGTTAAGGAGGAGAAGCTGAAAAGTATGCCAGATGTTCAGTTGAGTCTCCAAAAGGCATAACACAAGGGATAAATAAAACTGATCAACATCCATGAAGGCCAACACCCAAGTACAAGCTTTGTCGTTCTCTGTTATTCATTGCTGCAGCGAACTGAATTGTAACTCACTATCTGGAGGAAACATGGCCCATTAAATCACTTGCTTGTTCCATACATGTGTTTATTACATCAAAATGTTGGTACTATGTTAAAATAGTTTTGGTAGAGTTAAAATTTTCAGTAGATGTCAGGGGATGAAAGGGAAGACTTATAGCTTGACTTCCCATCAGTCATAGCATTGTGCTGCAAGTTTGGTTTTAAATGTCTTCAGTTTGATTAGAGAAACAGAAAAATAGGGATTTCTGTTTGCTCAAGACTACATATGTCAGAAGAAGATTGTCACACTTAACAAATAAAAATTCAACTAGATTGAATTTCAGATCAACAACAGATTACAATACAAAATTTAAAATAAGGAAAACTTAATACTTCCCTCATTACATACCTGTTGGAAAATTTCCTTTTATAAGTGAAAAGATGGTTTTGAGACTTAATAAAAGTATAATACCTATAATCAAAAAATAGAAACAATAAAATGATAGTAAATAATAATAATGGCTCATACTTACTAAGCATTTTTATGTACATAGGACAAACAGCAATGCCACCTTCTTCATATTCATCATTTAAAATATCTTCATGGGAATGGAGAGATGGCTCAGCAGTAAAGATGGCAGACTTCTCTTGCAGAAGAACAAGCTTCCTGTTGAGTGGTTTATCATTAATTGCCTGTAAGTCCAGCTCCAGGAAGATCATTGCCCTGGCCTCCCCAAGCACCCACACTTAAATGCATGCCACTACACATATACATAATTAAAAATAATATGAATCTTTTAAAAAGCCTGGGTCAAAACCGGTCTCGCTGAACATAGCGGACAAGGAGGACTACTGAGACCTCAAGAACAATGGCAATGGGTTTTTGATTCTACTGGACCTATTGGTTTCGTGGGAGCCTAGGCAGTTTCGTGGATGCTCACCTTACTAGACCTGGATGGAGGTGGGTGGTCCTTGGACTTCCCACAGGGCAGAGAACCCTGATTGCTTTTTGGGCTGATGAGGGAGAGGGACTTGATTGGGGGAGGGGGAGGGAAAGGGGAGGCAGCGGTGGGGAAGAGACAGAAATCTTTAATAAATAAATAAATAAATAAATAAATTAAAAAATGTTTTCCTTTGTGATATTTTATTGCAAATGTCCCCTATAGGTTCAGATGTTTTGAATGCTTGGTTCCCCATTGATGAGACTGTTTCATTAAGTTTAGGAGGTGTGACCTTGCTGGAGGAAAGTATGTTACTGGGTACAGGCTTTGAGCTTTCAAAAGCCATAACCATTCCTACTTTGCTCTCTGTGTGTCCTGTTTCCAGTTCATAGTATAAAACCAGGCCACAGCTTTCACCTTTTAGCTCCAGTCACCATGTGTAGCATTATGTTATTATGGACCCTCACCTTCAGGAGCTATAAGCTCAGATAAACCTAGTCTTTGATAAACTGCCATAGTCATGAAGTTTTATCACAGAGGTAGAAATTAACTAAAACATTCCTCAAACCCATGACATTGTATTACTGTCCAGATGAGGGTGCAATAGGAGAGGTTAATATTTTGCAAGGGAAAAATTGTTCATTATCTAGAGTAGCTTTCAAAATTGCGTCATATACCAGTAGTTTTAAAATAAATTTTTTGTTTTGACTTTTCAAGATGGGGAGTCTCTGTGTAGCCTTGGCTGTCCTGGAACTCACTATGACCTCATAATCAGAGATTCACCTGTCTCTGCCTCCTGAGTGCTGGAATTTTAGAGTGTGCCACCACCACCACCTCACTGATAATAAATTTTTGTTTAATCATACAAAAGCTGTTAAATCTTTCTGGATTCCGTATCATGCAAAGCAATATTTTCAGTTAGGATAGACTTTTGAAGACCCAATAATGTAAAAGCATTGCAGTCCACGTGATGCAGTTCAGTGGTAAAATGATTGCCTTGCATGTACAAGGCCTCGAGTTCAAGTCCCTACACCACAAAAAAACAAACAAAACTTAGAAACCATTTAGTTGCTGCTAATGATAGGTCACCTTCAGAGCTGAGTCTGAAAATGAGAAAACCAACAACCACTTGGGGAAGATTATTTGGAGGGCTTAAAAATTGCACTTTCCGTGACTTTTTTAAAATTCAAACTCTGTTAAATAAATAAAAATTTTGATAATTTCTGGAAATGTGTTGGGAACCAATACTTATTGTCACTAACAATTTGCTTTAAAGATCAATTGTCTCTCAGTTCTATGAAATCTCAGTTTTTTCTCAATGACTCACTTGGTTGAGGTCATTGCCCAAAGCAATAGATTAGTAGTGAAGACACATCAGGATTTATCTGAGGTTCAAACTGGTGGTGTCATTTCTTGTTTATTAACAGTGCATCAGAGTCTCCTGGGAGCTTGAGAACATAGCTAGTAAGAAGAACATAGGAGGCACCCATGAAGAGACATTTTAATCAGTATTAAGTTATTTAATTTGGTGATCAATGATGATATTCTGAAAAATATCATTCTAGAGAACATTCGAAGAACATCTTTCTTAAAATAGGGAGGAGGATAAAAGACGCACCTAGCAATGTCTTCCATTTAATTAGAGGAGCAGAGAAATGGGGATTTCTGTTTGCTAAAGCCCACATGTGGAAGGAAGCAATGCTAGGTTTATTGCATAAAAACACTAAATCCAGTTAAACTGAATTTTAAATTAGCAACGGATAAGATTTATTGCTCAGATTTCTCATGCAGGGAGACACCTGCGGGGGGAAAAATTCCTTTAACAGAAAGTCAAATACTGAGTATACGGTATTTTTTTTCCTCTGAAAGAGCTGTGACAGAGAAGGCAATTAGGCAATTCCATGTGCTTCAAGGTTGGATTCATATTTGCCTTGGATTCCTTGGAATTTAACCTCTTTGAAATTAAAATATAAAATTACATCATTTTTCCCCTTCCCTGTCCCCCTCTCCAGCCCCTCCCATCCCCCCTCCTTTCAAGCTCTCCCATGCATCCTTTCGCTCACAATCACTTAAATTGATGCTCTTTTTATATTATGATACATGCCATAAATATATATATTATATACATCTATTCATATGTAAATACAATGTGCTGAGTCCATTCAACGTGGCTTGTGTGTATAGGATTTCAGAAATACTTTGTGTTGGATAAACAATTAGGGGACTAATCCCTGAGAGAGTTTGAGCTGTTTAAATTCCCCTCTCTACCTCTCCTTCCCTTTTTCTCTCTCAGCAGTCATTGGTTGCCTGTAACTCTTGGTCTAGGGATGGTACCCTGGGGAGAATTCTCCTTCTGCATTAATATGTCTATTGATATGAGTACTGTTCAGACCTTGTGTAGGCAACAATATTATTATAAAAATTCCCAAGATGAAATAAGAAAATACCCAAACCAAAACCAAATACATTCCATAACTGCAGACAAGGTTTAGGCGCTTTCTTCAGGGTGAGTGCAGTTCAGTGTGAGAAAGGTCACCAAAAGAGAATCCACCAGCTTATTCCATAATTCGTAGGATGGTTTGTTTCCCGAACCAGTTCTTGCTGCTCTTCTCATCACCAGCGTTGCCAAAATGAGGTCTTGAAAAATAGAATGGAGTGTATTTCAAATAGTAAATTTTATAGATACTTATTTCCTGGGTTAAAAATGTAAAGATACTACGTAATTTTGATACTAAACTTTGAACCAATTGCATCACCTATTAAACAGTTGTAAATTCACAATTAAAGGGGGGTAATTCTAGGAGATATCTGGGATACCTCTGGCCTATTGACATGGGACTCAGAGAAAACTCACTCTTCTTGTCTTTGAAAATGTGGTCATGATTTGCTCTGGTCTGTGAATTAGATACAGCAGAGGGATGTTGCCTAACCACGAGACTCCAATGCCCTGGAGAATTGAAGTAAAGCATACAAGTCTGCAGGCTAAAAAAAAAAAAAAAAAAGGCCATCCCAGGCCATTCTTTCCCAATGTGGGTGCCAAATGTTCCCACACATTGAGGCATGTTTTCATGTGGTCAAGATACTTGTTTATTAGAAGTAGGTGACCTCAGGCTATCACTGTTCTTACTGTATTTATATGAGATGTTTCCTGGGGAGATGTTAGCAGATGAATATTCATCAGAAAGGACATCAATGAAAGACCAACTTAATAAGTCCAAATTCCAACTTGGAAAACCAATGTGTTCATTGGGCTACTTACAGAAACATGGAGGACACAAAGGCAACTGCATCACTGGAGACCCTACCTCAGCCTGGGTAATGAACAAAACCTGCATCCTGGAATTCTCTGCAGAGCATACAAGAATTTTGAAAAATTGGAGGATTTCCTCTCCCCAACAGGTATCAATGATTATATAACCTTAGGGGGGACAATTATGAATCTTGTCAGTTTCAGAAACTTCCTGAGGCATGTAAGAACTTCCTGAGATTATGTATGCAATGATATATGTATATAACTATATATAATATATTTGTGTGTATGTATATAATTATGCTCATACAAATAAACACACAATTTAGAGTAGTTTTCTGATTACACGAAGTACTAAAACATATATGGGAAGCAAAGACACTTATGATTTATATACCAGCATAGACTTCCTATTTATCTTTCAAACTACTCTCTTATTTACAACAAAGGAAGAATTATGCCTCAATCCAACAAGTATTAGTCTTGGAAACTAGAGGGGATGGAGACCCAAATATGTTACTATTTATTGTTTCCCTAGAATAATCAAGGTTTCTGTGTTAGAGGAAAGGGAATTTATTACTCACGGTAGAGCAAGCCATACACCATCAGAATATCTGCCAGCTTCCCCTTGTCTCTGTGTCTCATGGAGTCCAAGTAGTTGCTACCCATGCAGAGGATTTGTATCACAGCTAAGGATCACAGAGCTTGAGAGCTCAACACTGTGTAGCAAATGGAAACCAGGACTAGTCTTTGCCTTGAAATCACCATCTAACCCTTTAAGGCTGCTGGCTGCAAACACAGCTGCAGTAAATGTTAGGCAATAAGTATTGGTATTTTTGTACACCTAGAACACCCACCAAAAGTATGATGAGATATTAGGGATTCACAGTCATTTCCTTTCTGAACAGTGACAGTGTGCCCTGACTGTACCAAAAGGTCATTCTCAAAAGCAGGATGCATCCAGAGTTGGTGGCACTATAGAAACAATACTTATGAGATAAAATATTTTGTTATTACGTTATTATATATATTTATATATTATGTTATTAGTATATATATGTATATATATGGCATAGGAAAACTGATACTATATAGGAATCCCCTTTCATGTGATAACTTTCTTTTCAGGGTACAAAAAATTTATTGTTTGCAAAAATGAGTTACAAAACTCTGTCAAGCAACCCCAACATGAAGAATAAAGGACTCATTCCAGTCAGCTCAAGAAAACAGTAGACTCAAGTAGGGGAGGGGCGGCAACTCACAGGGATGCTGACACACACGGAAGAAGATCATGTGGCAGATCATTCTGTGATGCATTGCTAACAGGTGACAGTTTTGCCTGCAGGGATGGGGAGAAGAAGTATGCCCTATAGACATCTGTGGAAAGGTGTTGGGGCTATGAGCAGGACAATTGCTGGGCTGCGTTCACAGCTGGCAGGTGTTTAGAAGGTTTCCAGAGCTCAGAAGTCTCTCCATGTCTGGGTGGAAAGTCATCTTGCAGAAACTTCCTGTAGCATTGGCATGAGCCTGAAATAGCTTTATGCAGCCTCCCACAAAGGGCTTGCCTGAACACAATGTCTGGCACCTGGGGTAGGTGATAGTGGATCCAGGCAGTGGTGACATGGTCTGTCACCTTCTGGAATTCTTGATAGTTGCATTTGGAGCACATGTCAAGCTTACCATCTTCTGGGCAGACGTTGTCATCACACCCCCTTCAGTACTGGGTAACTGGTGCACAGCTCTCCACAGTGATGATCACTTCTGACACCTTTCCTAAGGTCCTCAGAGGCTTTGTGAAAGTGTCATTGGGTCTGGGAGAAGTGGATGGACTTTTCCAGAAACATCATATCAGTGTGGCTGATCACATTGTTTTTGTATCGAAGCCATAGAGCCAGAGTGGTGGGCTGAACCTCCAGTCAATGCTTGGCAGACAAGCCCATCTGCTTTGCAGAGCTCTTCCAGGACCGTTGATTCAAACGGCCAGATGCTAGGCCTGCGTGGTACTGTGGTTTCTTGGGCCATTTGTATGTGTGCAGAAGTTGGCTATAAGAGTTTTGTCCTGCACAGGATTTTGGCTCAACAGTCCAGAGTTGTGAATTGTGTATTCGCTGATGGCCTGTCTACTAAGCTGCTAAGATGTTCCGGCTCCTTTAGTTCCTAGTTGATTGAATGAAAGTTGTCCTGGAAGTGCACGATGAAGACTTCCTTCTGGTCCTCCATTGTCTCTCGTGCTTGCCATCCTTCAGGTTGTCTAACACCCTACTCTTATTGGAGCAGAGTGCTTCTGTGACACTAATGCCCTGCAAAAAGGCCTTCAGATTCACTCCAGTGCTTAGAATAACTACCTTGTGGTTGCAGCCACTCAAGTGATATCTTAGTCACTCTCTAAGGGGCACTTTATTGCATGCCTTACATTATTCTAAATCATTTGTGCACATTTTATTCAACAACTTATGGTTCCGTGTTATTATTAATATGCTAGAAATGACATTATATAATCGAGGCTCATGACTTAGGAGAAATCAAATCAATTTACTCAGCTAAGAGGTAAGAGACATGGGGCCTGTTGGGAGAGAGTCCAAGTCTCTGCATATGACTGTGCTCTGCATCATTATGAGCTTGGAAGGGTTTGCAGTGGGCAGAGGGGGGGCAGATGGGAAGAAAGCACAATGCAGGAGACAGATGGAAAAGGCATTACAAAGAGGAATTGAGAGAATTGGGAACAGGGTGGATTTGAAGAGCTAAAAGAAGTTGGCAGGATTCACTCTGAAGTTTTAAGCTGTGTGAGCAGAGAATGATGACAACGATGACAGACGTAAGAACATTCAGTGAGAGACAGAACACATGCAAGAGAGCGAGTGAGCCACTCAGGGTAGAAGAGGAGGGGTAGGGTGATCTCAGCATCAGGCATGCCCTACCTGGGCCTCCTCATCCCAGACAGCCAGAGAGACCACAGGGCCATCCATGGGCACAGATGTGGAGGAGAGAATCAAGTGTTGCAACAGAGGAGAATTGGAAGGAATGAAAAACATCAGGTTTAAATTTCCCCAGTCTTGAGTTTTGAGGGCTTTTGCTTGCAGAAAACCACTTCAACTGTGTTTACTGATGACTGGTGTGAGGGTGGGGTGTGAATTATATTGGCTCACCACTTCCCAGTCAAACTTTATCTTTTGAGCGCAGACACCCACTTTTCTCCAAGAAAAAGGCAAAACAACTTAAATCACAAAACATCCAAGGAAAATAAACCTCTATTCTATTAGTTTTCTTAGTCATTAAAAATAAAGGGAACTTAGCATTTTCTTTGTCTTGTTTCTGGTTTGTTTAGTGATATGTTTAATGTTATTTTGTTCTTATGTTGTAAAAGGACCTGGTGACCAATAGTAGCATTTTCAGACTGTTTGGTCACAAAGCCAATTGAATTCTTCCTTGTAATTTTTTTCTTTCATGAATGTTTGCACAAAACTACTCATAACTAATTCAGATTTACACGAGGAGAGAAGATAGCATTTGATGAACTTGCGAAGCTTCAGTTCAGGCATCGGAAGGCACTGAGACTAAACATCTGGATTTACAGGCCTTTCACCTCCTCACCTATGCTTGCTGACACTCCTGCCTTCTGCTGTCTGATCTGTCTTTGCTTCCTTCACCTGTGATAACTAAGGCTTGTTTGTGTGTGTTGTTTTCTTTTACGTAATTGATACTTTGTGGTAGTGTAAAGGAATTCCCCTGAAAGAGACTGGCGGAAGGTCTTTATGATTATCATACTGATAAATGGTGAATAACAAATGGCTGAGCTGTCTTTAAAGTACCAAAAGTCCCAACACATAAGAGGGACAAAAACTGATCATTCTCAGCTTTATTTGAGGAGACTTTTAAGCGTCACCTCTGAACTAGCATTATCATTATCACTCAGAAAACTTACTAGAAATGCGGCGTCTTGAGGGTCACTCTAGGCTCACTGTATCAGCAACATCAGGGAAAAGAGGGACTAAGCCCACCAATTCATTTTTTAATAAGTCCTATAATATTTACACACTCTGAAGTTTGAGAACCATTAGATAACTGAATTTACTAAGCACAGAAGACTAATGAGAAAAAGTTAATATAACTTTGACTCAGTTGGGGATTTCTGGGATTTTCATTAGGAGAATTAGTGTCCTTTCCAGTGGCCTAAGTTGGGTACATGTGGGCAAACTCTTCAACATACTTGGGTCCTATTTTCCTAGTCTGTAAAAGTAGTACCTAAAATTGTGTAATCACCATGGTTTCCTAACAATGCTAGATTTTGTTCCGTCGATTTCTCTTGTGGCTAATAGCATTTATTTATAGGAAGGAAGAAGCTGGAGTGATCATCATGAGGGAATGCTAACATATGTACATGGCTACGAGGCCAACATCTGTGTCCTATTTAGTTGAACGTCAAGCACACTTTGTACCAAAAAAAAAAAAGAACAAAAAATAAATAAATAAATACAAGTCACAGATCTAAAATTAAGGTAAACTTGTGTGTGTGTGTGTGTGTGTGCTATGTATGTAAAAGGCCATGTAATGAACATTTTAGACTTAGAGGCCATTAGTCTCTGTCATTATTACTCAAATCTTGCCACTGTAGTATTAAAAACTGCAATAAATAATATGTAAGGCAACTCAGCTAACATTTTTTGTTTCCAAAACCAGATGGGAGATTGGATCCAGTATATAAGCCATAGCTTGTCAATCACCAGTTAATAATATTTCCATTTGTTTTTAAATTAAAACAAGGGCCTTAAATATTTTCTGGTTGATTACTTACTCATTTATCAAATATTTAGTAGTTAATATTCTAACAGCTTGTTAACTGATTGCAATCTTCAAAGTTCCTATCCACTTCCTTGTGTTAATCTATAAACAACCAATCAAAACACAATCTTGGTCAGATCCACCTCCATGCATGGGTTTCCTCCTTAATGTCCAGAGGAACACAGTGTTGTACTTTACCAGTATACTTTTAATAGTTTAGGTTAGCCATTCCTCTTGCCCCAGTGCATACCAAAGAAGAAAATCTTGTCTCTAAATGTATTGCTAATATAGCAATCATTGTAACTGTACATTAAACACTTCTTCCATATATCCTTGTCTAAAGGCTATCTTTTTAAAGTAAGGGTATAGAAAAATGAAACCATTCAGTTAGTTCTATAAAACAACTGTGACATTGGTTACTAAAACATATGTGAAGCTTTCTCCCCATCGGTGAACAGCAGCTCTGTGTCCCCTAATTTGATTTTGTTCTGTGCTTTCTACTTAGAGATGATTTTGTACCCCACAAAGTCAAGGCTCAGCCTCCAACACTTCCCCACTAGTTCATACCACAGTCACAAGCATGGGCCTCTAACTTGTTGATTAAACACCAAAGTTCCTGGCCACCCTGCTTAGGTATAATAAGTTTACTGGAGTGATTCACAGAAATCAGGAAACAACTTATCTTCCACGGTAATGGATGTCTCAAAGGGCACAGGCAAGTAGAAGAGATGCACACGACAAGGGATGTGGAAAGGGCTGCAAAGCTTCCATGTTTCCCCTGAAGTACCACATTCCAGAAACCTCCATGTGTTCGGCTATCAGAACACCCCATCATCCCTAATCCACTCCCTTTTGATTTCTTTTCATTAAAATTCAAAGTCTTTAGGCCTGGTTTATTTGTTCGCAGTCAGTTGGCAATCAGTTCAGTCTTGAGCAGGGCTCCCCTCCCCAGAGACCGATGGGTTTGGCAGAACATTGCAACCCTCTACTCATACCTTGGTTATTCCCCTGACTCGACCTCATTCTAAAGCTACCATGGGATGGCCTTCCATCAGGTAACTCAACTCATTAACAAGCAGGGGACTCCCTTAGGACTCTAGAGCCTTCAAAGTTTCCAGGACCTTTATATCAGAAGTAGATATAGAAAAAATTT
>NW_026067914.1:444480-481720 GCF_014885135.2 Alexandromys fortis | reverse complement strand
TGGGAAGTCCAAGGACCACCCACCTCCATCCAGGTCTAGTAAGGTGAGCATCCAAACTGCCTAGGCTCCCACAAAACCAATAGGTGCAGTAGGATCAAAAACCCATTGCCATTGTTCTTGGGGTCTCAGTAGTCCTCATTGTCCACTATGTTCAGCGAGACTGGTTTTAACCCAGGCTTTTTCAGACCCAGGCCAGCTGGCCTTGGTGAGTTCCCGATAGGACATCCCCATTGTCTCAGTGTGTGGGTGCCCCCCTCGCGGTCCTGAGTTCCTTGCTCGTACTCTCTCTCCTGGTGCTCCTGATTTGGACCTTGAGATTTCAGTCCGGTGCTCCAATGTGGGTCTCTGTCTCTGTCTCCTTTCATCGCCTGATGAAGGTTAATATTCAGGAGGATGCCTATATGTTTTTCTTTGGGTTCTACTTCTTATTTAGCTTCTCTAAGAACCCGAATTATAGGCTCAATGTCCTTTATTTATGGCTAGAAACCAAATATGAGTGAGTACATACATGCAGAGTTTTTGATAAGCTATCTTTAATACGCCTCCTTTATTTAATGTCTTAACTGGGTAGATTAAAAGGTCATTATATTCTTGTTGTAACATACTATGACGTGTAAACAATTCGAAATGATTCAACACGTCTTATATCTTTCCATAAATTAGTAAGGTTTCATATCCCCAAACAATGTCTGAAGTTTTTACTGTGCGGTTTCAACCCAGCAACACATACAACTGGCTCTTAAGTGGGAAAAGAAAAGAAAAACAATCACTAGACTTCTTTCCAATTACAATAAGAAAACATATTGGGTAATTTTGAAATTTCCCACCCTTCATTCTGGTCCCAAGTGAAAGCATATGCCAGAGTAATAATCTGAACTGATTCTGAACTTCGAGCTCGATTCAGGCCAATTTTCCTTATATCACTCGCCTTCCACTCATATTGTCCTCCCGTGCCTGCTCATGTTAGATTTGTACTCAACTGATTTTTGAAGAATGAAAACATAAAGTGTATCAAGTCTCGATTGTTAATGGCTCCACCAACTCCATAAACATCTTGTCCTTGTGCACTGAGTGAAGAGCAGGCACCACAGAGATGATGATCCATTGTGTTTTGAAATGACTTATAACAGACCCCATTTAAATATAAAGAATGAGATGAGACTGGAATGGTGGGAATTTTTGTATGTGCCGCTTCACGTGCTGAAAGGTGTCTAAGGCCTATCTCCCGTGGCCTGAGGATGTAAAATAGTTTATCACTTTACTCCTTTAAGGATATTTCATTGGGGGAAATATGACTTTTCAGTTTCATGATTCATGGGTGGTTACCATTATTATTATGAGAGGTGCAACAGTGGTCATCACTCATATTCCCTTTATACTCATTATTCATGCCAACATCATTCTACTACAGTAAACAGTCATGTGACTTCTTTTATACTCATGCTTTTTTGGTTGATGATGTTGTCTAAATCTCTTAAGATAAGATAATAACCAAGTAAGGGTGATGCCAATATCCTAGCTTTATGGCCTGTCATATGTGATAAAAACCAGTTGTGATTTGTACTGGATTCTTAAATAAACTAAGTTCCAATTGCTCACAGAATAGTCTGCTTGGTCATACACTTTCTCTACTTGCTGGCCTCTCTATTTGTCTCCTTACTGATGATACCCTTTGTGGTCACCTGCAAAACAAACAAACAAAAAACAAACAAACAAAAACCCTTTTTCTCATATATGTTTTTGGGGAACCCATCTTTTATTTGTTGCTACTGGCATTCAAAAAATCCAAGGGTGACTTTCTTTGCTTCTTGAATTTCTATCAGTGAGATAAACTGAGAAGATTATGGGGTTTAGAGGCCATAAATGAGTTCCCTAAAGAACTCTCAAATCTCTGTCTGCAGAATGTCACAAATCAAGATAGACATATTGATACCGGGGATAATTTTTATCTTTGGGGAAAGACTTTGACTTCCAGTTTATATATCTGATAGGACTGGGCACTTAAAAAAAAGGTGTGTGTGGGGAAACAAGTCTGCTTCCTGGAATTATTTTTGGGTCTTTTCCCTACAACTGAATCTTCTTGGCTAAAAATGAGAAGTTGGAAGTCTCAGTGTTAAAATTTAAGTCCACTTATGTTTATCAAAACTAGGGAGGGTAATTATTCTGAAACATAGGGAATTTGTTTTATGTTCCAGAGTCTTGTTTGAATAAAAATTATCAAAATACAAAATTCATAGATGAACACTCCCAGGATCTTAGAAATTTGCTAAAGTAGATACAAGGAATAGAACTTTATCTTTTTGGTTTTCCTGTAGTCTCAACGTAAAAAACTTCTTCCTATTTTCACATATTTGGAATCTTTTCTGCCACAGTCCTGCCAAGTGGATTAAACCACACAAACAATATGCCATCTTCGTAGGACTTTTTCCAGATCTGTTGCAGCTTACAAAAGTGCACTGCCAATGGAGTCCCCACTTTTGACAACAGATGGCTCTTTTAATAATTTCACTATAAAACAGCCTCTACTAAGAGTCTCTATATCATTGTACTCACTCAGTGACACGGGGAAAAGTCTTAGAAATAGCCTGTCTGTCCCATAGCATAATTGTTTGCTCTTGAATGATTATCAAATAATTTATGTCTGTCAAGACCTGAAATAAGCCAAAGTAAAAATTTAAAATTCCAGATGTGACCTCACTTGATTACATTTACCCCCCCAGGGTCTGAGAGGCATAGAGAATAAGGCCATTTCTATTTCTAGCATGCCCCAAACTCACAGTTGTTCGGTCTTTTCTTGTTTGGGTTTCAGATTGCAGAATTAAGTCCTTGTGCACGCTTGTGGATGTTTTGGAGCAATATTCTTCACCAGGTGTCTTTTCTCATTGGAATATTTGTGGTGTGGAGGGTTTTTTTTCCAAGTGCATTAGTAAACGGATTTCAATTTATTCTTTTCTGCCAAGGACACTTGTCTGTACCTCATGGGCTCAAGCTGCTTGTTGGTTCAGCTGCAGGCTTTGCTCTCCGACTATTACACTGTTTTCCAGCAGCTCAATTACGAGCACTTTCAGTGAAAGTGGCTTGCACACTGCCTTCTCAGAAACCTAACTAACCTCAGGCTACTAGAATTGTGTGCTGCATTTGTGTCCTGTTGTTTGTAGAAATTCTCCTTTTCGTGTCTCTGGATAAGCTTGCATGGAGGTGATTTTCTTACTTAGACTTGCCATGTGGGGTTTTTGGGTTGTTTGTATTTATTTTTGTTTTCAAAATCTCCTAAAAAGACAAAAACTGAATGAATGCTCAGTTCAGGGACAAATGATGACAGAGCAAGCTGCCTATTCTGTCCTTCAGTATGACTGTAACGTTCTCTATGTTTCTCTGTGCTATATCAAGTTCCCACCATAAGGAAGGGGATGACCTAACACTAATTTGATGTGAAGGCAATGATTTGATTCTTCCTTGGGGTGACTTTGCCCTTCAGGGGACATTTGATAGTGTCTGGGCACATTTTTGGTTGTCACAACTTAGGGCAAGGGTTACTGTTAACATCTACTAACTAGAGAACAGTGAAGTTGCCAAACTTTCCACAATCTTACTGTGCAGAGATAATTTCCCTCAACAGAGGAATATTCTGTTCAGATATATTAGTGATGTTGCCTTGAACTTACATTCTTTTTTAAAGATATAAACTGGACACAAGGCCCAAGTGCTTTCATAGCTTCAAACATACTTGAAGATTTCTCTAACTGCTCATGCAATCCCTGACTCTCACCTCCAACACACATGTGCTAAAGTTTCAACCCCGTGAGAGGGTGGGAACAAGAATCTGTGACTACCACCTAATATCTGAGTTCTCCTCTTTGTACTTAGAAACACTTCCTCCCAACCCCAAAAGAAACTACCACTTCCTCTCACCCGGATGGAGAAAATTCGTCATAAATCAAGGATTTATGCAATAAACTATGTACCAACTATCATTTTTGTATTAAACGACTTTTTGTATAAAAAGTCTGTGTTTTTCTTTAAAAAAGTTTAAAATAAATGGCAAATTTGTGGTTCCTCTCTCAAATGCTTAGTGTTTGTTATTGAGCTCATGATAACAGTTATAACCTCTGCTAGAGATGCAGATGTCTGTAACAATCCAAAAATGAGGCTTTGGTTCTTATTTTTCCTGATGATTATGATGGTAGAAAAACTTTACCAGCATCACTTGGTGGAAGAAATGTAGAAAAATTAAAAATCATTAAATATGTACTTTAATAACAAAACACACTGCACAAATTTACCTCTAATTTTGTTCACAGACTACCACAAAGAGTATTTAATCTCGTGCTAGTTCTTCTTGTCTAATGTTACCCAATGTCCATCTGCCCCCAGTGACTGTTGTTCAAAACTGCTCCATGCTCTCTGACATTATCTGTCAGGGTTGGGGTCTGGATGAGATGCCCATCTCTCGCCGCCTGCAGCTCTCACTCCTCTCAATTACCCCAATTAAAGTTCCCGTTCAAGAGCAGAGAGCCTCCTACTTGTAAGACTGATTCCTTCATCTTCACAGATGAAGAGTGAAAAAAACTACTGCTCAACTTCAGGCCTTATCATAAAAGTAGCTGCCAGATGATCCTGGCTGTTGAGGCTGTACTTTTCCTCTGAAGTCCAGAGACCTCCTGATCGCCATTATCTTCTAAGCAGTTACTCATTCCGTCATGATAAAGGCACTTTCAATTTTCCACCTTCTTACACACACACACACACACACACACACACACACACACACACACACATACACACACACAATGGGAAGTAAACCAAACCAACAAAAAGGAGGAAGGGCTAATGAAACTCTCACTGCTTATGGTGGAAGGACTCCCCTCCGAGTACTCCTATCTTATCATAGAGCCGACTCTATCACCAATCTTTTTTTTTAAAGGAGAACTTCAATTTTCAATTTTCGTAATTCACAGGAGTTTTAATTTTTTAATGATACTTCTTCTATGCACTTTAAACACACACACACATACACACACACACACACACACACACACACACTTGAGTATATTTCTCAACTTCGATCATTCCCCAGAGATTTAAAGTATCGTGCAGAACACTCAACCCAGGTGTTTACAGCTCCACTTTTCTAAAATTAAAAACATCATAAAAATAATTTCTCTCATCACACAATTGTTTCTCTCACAGCGGCTTTTAGCCCTCTTCCTCCGATTCGTTTGTATGGTTCAAGATAGTCTGTGGCACACAAGCAAATTTCAAAGGCTAGTCTGATGTCCTCTGAAGAAACAAAATGAAGTGGAAAAAAAAATAAATGTAATGCCTTCATGTAATTTCATTATACCTAGCACAGAATTCTCTTCCCCTTACACGGGTAAGAAGCCTTCAGAAGTAGAAGACATCTAGATGGGACTAATATAAAGGTTCCTTGCTGGGTAATATTAGATGGTAATGAAGTCATTTCTATGTAATATGCTCTATTCCTTTTAAGTTGTTGTCTTTACCCACAGTGGTTTCATAGTTCTTCCACTTAAGGTATTAGTGATTGTTTATTTCTCGTTTTATTATCCAGAAAAGGAGGGTGGACGTATCTTAAAGCCAAGGTGTAGACTAAGTTTCTGAATGGCCTGTGTTCAACAGATAGCCTGGAAACCATGTTAAGTGCCAGGGTCTGTGGGAAGAAAAGATATTTTTGTTTTATTTGTTTGGTTTAGTTTTCTGAAATTCCAATGGCTTCACTTTCCAAAGCCAGAAGGAAACTGGAAGCTGGACTATAAAGTTTCAAAAATAAATAGTAAAATTGAAGTATTTACAGGATGATAATGTTACCTATTCTCTTGCCCAAACAAAAATCAATTAAAAACAGGATATGGGGAATTAATTAAAGGAGATATACAAAAGATTTGTAGTCCAGAGTCAGCACCCACAAGAAAAAAAGAGGAAGGGTAAACAGAGCTTTTCTAGTTTATCTTGATCATGCAGGAAACAGATGCCCAAATGCAACTGGATGTGAAAGAGATTTATTAGGGGAAAATTTTAGTGAGGTATAGAGAAGATGCCAAGAGGGTCAGACTATAATGAATACTGAGAAAGAAGGTCAGAAGAGATGGAGAGGGAGCAGGAAAGGGGAAGGGAGGAGAGGACCTATGTGAGAGGAAGGGGTCTTCACAAAGTGACACATGGCAGTGTGATAAAACGTTCAAAGAGCTGATTAGGAAGGACAGGAATCGGAGGCAGTATGAGTACAACATTAAATGATCCTGTGACCACAGGCACCAGCAAAGGTCAACTAATCACCAAAGTGAGGACAGTGTTGAAAGACCAGGTAGGACAAGACACATTTCAGAAGGTATCGGAGTGCATAACACAGCGTGCAGGATTGCGAACGAATCAGACCAGAGAAGGAGGCACTGCAGCGCTTGTCCCAGTAAGTGCTCAGTGAGTGAGTGTGGAGGGTAGGGAAGCTACCCAGATGGTTTCATTTGGTGCACATCTGTATTCTTGATGGTTTCTCCTAATCTTGTAACCAAAAATGAGTGTTAACCAGTTATTGGAGAAGAATTTAAATGCATAAGTCACATTTTTGAAATGCATTACTATACCAATCATGCTTTGTATATATCTAAGTCCCCAGAATGTTAAGTTCAGAAGGTTCATCTGGTCTCTTTAGAACACCATCAAGGACTGACTTGAAACATTTATTTGCTTTTTTCATACTATATGAAATTACTTAAGAATTATTTCGACGGTATTGTATCTAAATTATTCATAAATTATTAAAATAAATGTGATTTGAAGAAAAAAATGAATTTCAATAGAAGAGTCAACGGTTCGCAAAAGTTAAGTGTTAATCCTATTGCCAAAATGCTCTGTTTCAGAAAACAGAGAGTGATTTTTGACATTTCAGGCATTGCCAAAACAATGGGAAATAAGAGGAGATGGAGAGGCCACAGCTGGAAGAATGACAGGCTCAAAGATGCTGGTATTTTATAGAATCTAGAAAACTATGATAGGAGCTAGTAAAGAAAGTCGTGTTCCACGTGCATTATGTGAGCTTTTCTTATCTACAATGTTTTCTCTTTTATAAGATGTAAAACCACATTTCACAATAAATACACGAGTAAAATTATTCTACTTCTGTCTTTATTTACCTATAATGTTTGAAAGGAACATTTTAGAAGTAGGTGGATTGTAACTACAAGTCCACTGTCTTCCTGCAAAATACAGCTGTCCTCTTAGGAAGTGTCCTTTTTTTATTTTCGGGCGGGTCTACAAGTCTTCCTGGAACAAACCAAGGAATACCAGAGATCCACATCGTTTCTTTGCTATCTGGAGATTTCCCATGTGAAAGATTTCATTGTTGCTAAGTCAAAACAGATTTACACCGGTTTCTGAATCCATCCCAGTGGATCTTTGAGGTGACAATGAGATCACAGGCATCATTCACAGATGCCGGAGTGCAGTTAAGGACCAGAAACATGACCAAATCATTAAACTTTATATAATCTGCCATTGGAGCCATCACTCAGCTACTGTTTTTCTTACACTGTAGCCTTCAAATGTGCCTGCTGATAATAAGCTCAAAACCACAGCAGCCGCAAAGAAGGCAGCAAAGACAGAGGACAGTGGAAAAAATGCTTCCAGGGTATAAAGAGGCACTTTTTATAAATTCTAAACACCAGGCTCATTATGTGTGTTCTTTTGCATCTTGATGAAAACTATAGGTAAATTTTGTTCTGTTCATTGTAATTGTGTCAGCCCTGGGCTTAACCAGAGGGAGGGTTGTCATGGCCCACCTCGTCCAGCAAGGAATGACGCGACCACCGGAGCTCTTCTCACTGCAGTTTATTCCAGGACTTTATTTACTTTCTCTCTCTCCCTTTCTCTCTCCTCCCTCTCTCCCTCTCTCTCTCTCTCTCCCCGAGCAAACCTCTCCCAGCCCTTAAGTAGGCATGGGCTGCCAATCCCAGATTGCCAGGTGGGCACTGCTGATAGGCCCACGCATATGCAAGCAGCTGATGATCATTGCGTGATCAGGCATAAGTCAGACTTTAGCCATAGTAGTTGATTATACATCTCCATCAGGTGTGACACCACGCAGCTCGCTACAGAGGGTGACTGTTCATTATCCATCACACAGCAGATCAGGTTTTAAATCTACAAGGCAGCATTGCTTATAAGTGTGTTCTTGGAAAAAAAAAACAATACTCAAACAAAAAAACAAATGAAGTTATTGCCTTACATAAAAGCATTTACAAAATTTGCAAATAAAAATATCTCAAAGACTAACTTCAGTACTTAAATGTTGTAACTTCAGAAATTCTAAGACTAAAATAAGAGATACTACTGTGTTTTGTACTTTCCCTCTGAGACTGTTTTTGGTGCATCTTTGCTCAAAAGCCAGTTTTAAAAGAGTTGATTTTAATTAAGGCATATTTTAGACAGTCTAATAGCAACTACATACTCTAGACAGTGAAAACAAAACAAAACTATGAATGTAGCTAAAATCTGAAAGTCAGCTATATCAAGGACTGTCAAACACACAAAGCATCAGAAACTCCATTATTGTAGTGGTAGGTTCGAAACACTATGAACTTACTGAATGAATGCCTAAATTTTTCCCTGTTACTTAAGCAATCCCACACCTATATTTGTAGTCACAGTAAGAGAGACTCTTAAAAACCATGAGGTTGGTATAGTACCTACATACCTGCTTTAAAATTGCATAAAGCTAAAAACAGTAGATTGGATATACTGTATTATAGTCATGCAGTGGCACATTGTGCAGCATTGCAAACAGATGAACTACAGAGATTCATATCAAACTGAGTGTCTCAAATATATCCAAGGATAGGTAAGAATGGATATTTATATGAGTAGTAATATTTCCAGATTAATTTTTATAAAATGCAAAAGCAGTCAAAACTTACTATTTAGGGATACATTAAGAAGTAAGGGCATTCTGGTATTAAAGTTAATGGCAGCTGTTACAGGGAGAAAAAGCAAATTGTTAATGGGGAAGAAAGGAAACACTGGGGATTTATTGAACACCATAAAATTTCTATGCCTTGGTATAAGAGTTCACTTCAGATATATATTTAAAGTGGTACATATATAGGTTATACACGCTTACATGTTTTATAGTATGTGTCATTAAAATAATAACTTAAAATGTGAATTAATAGAAAATATATATGCTAATTCTTTTCAGTTCATTGTAGCTGTAACTCTTACAATTAAAAAATATTCAATTGGGCTGGCTTATAGTTTCAGAGGTTTAGTCCATTATCATCATGGTGCAACATGGTAACATGAAGTCAGACATGGTGCTCAAGGAGTTGAGATTCTTACATCTTGACCTGCTGGAAACAGGAAGTAGTCTGAGACAATAGACATGGTTTGAGCATATATGAGACCTCAAAGCCCACTCGCACAGTGACAGACTTTCTCCAACAAGGCCATACATACTCCAACACAGTCACAGCTCCTAATAGTGTCATTCCCTTTGAGTTTATGGGGGCCAATTACATTCACACTACCACAAAGACAATGGCTGAAAGGTTAGCTGTTTGTACAATGAGAGTGAAGACTACATTGAATAGTGTAACCACAAGCTAAACAGAACCTACATGCAACCATGATAGGGAACCCTTCTGTATGCTGTAAATACGTTTAATTACTATTGGCTAATAGAGAAGCTACTTTGGTCTATGGCAGGGCAGAATATAGGTAGGTGGGAAAATTTACTGACTGCAAGGAAAAAAAAGGCAGAGTCAGGTAGATGCCAAGTATCTGCAGAAGGAGAAAGATGCCAGAACCTTAATGGTAAGCCACAGCCCAGTGGTAATGCACAGATTAATAAAAATGGGTTAATTTAAAATATATGAGCTAGCTAGGAATACTCCTGAGCCATTGGGAAAACAGTTTATAATTAAAATAAGCCTCTGTGTGTTTCTTTGGGACTGAATGCCTGCAGAACTAGGTGGGTCAGAAACTTCCGTCTGCACAACAGCATTTCAAGAGTGTGTATGGAATGCTGGCCTAAGTACTTCTTATCTCTAGGAGTATCCTAAACAAGCAAATAATCATTAAGATTATGCTATCTGAAATTTTGCCATGCACATGGACAGCCTAATTCTACATGAATCACAGATAAAAGTATAATATTAAATTTTTCAGTTCATACTTTTCTTTGATTTTTCTTACTTGGCACTTACTATTTACCTGTTTTAATATAATTGTCCTTTTTCTTCAGGCATATGCATTCACATATATACACAGAAAAATGGAACTATATAAGGTTATAGATTAATTTTCTTTGAACGTTTAACAAATTCAGGATGAAAATATCCAGAAAGTCTGTATTTTAAACTAAGTTATATATGAGAGTCATCTGGAAAGTTTTAAAAAGTAGATTAATGTCTGGGTCATATCTAAAGCAATTCTAACATAGGGCAAAACAGAGACATAGTGTTTTTATAACTTCTAGGAATATAAGAAAGTGATCTGGAAATTTTGGGATATACCAAATAAGTACAAGAGCCAAGTTGGAGCAGCTTTCAGTAAGCAAATCTGGAATGAATGGATGAAGATATTAATGATGATTTAGGGAATAAAATGCATGTGTCCATATTAATATAAACAAATACTTTTAAAAAATTGAGCACCTAGGGACAATTCTATAAAATAAAATCCCAAATAGTAAACATATAAAGATAATAGTGAGGAGGTCTACTATGTGATAATAATGGTGGTCAACAAGAATCATAAATGGATATGAAAACAGTGGGGAAGTATAATAAGAATGAGTGTATCTCTACATGTCCCTTAGTATCTCACCAATATAAAAGGAAAAACAATGACATCTTCTGGGAGAAGACATTAAGTGATCAATGTTTGCCTTGTCACATAGTGTTGTATCAACATCATGTACCTCTTGATATGATGCATTGGTCAGGATAAGCTATCCTTTTATGAAATCTTATTTTAAAATATGCCCTCTATTTGAACTGTAAAGAAACTACTAAACCACTCCAAATTAAGGAGCATTCTACAAAACAATTGGCCGGTATCGTTCAAATGTACCAAGGACCTAAAACATAAAGACAAAGGGACTCTCAATAAAATTAAATGAAAAATTGTGACCTGGATTGAATACTGAATCACACAGAGAACTGTAGCGGGTAAGTGGACAAAGTATGAATAAGGCTTATTGATTAGATTAAAATATCATATTGTCTTAGTCAATGTTCTATTGCTGAAAAGAGGCACCAAATCAACTCTTTTAAGAAAAAGCATTTAAATGGGACTTTCAGAGGTTTAGTTCGTTGTCATCATGGTGAGCATGTTTGCATGCAGGTAGATAATGTGTTGGAGAGGTAGCTGAGAATTCTACATCCAGATCTGCAGGCATCAGGAAAAAAGAGAGATTGGGCCTGTCATGGACTTTTGAAACCTCAAAACCCACTCCCAGTAACATACTTCCTCCAACAAAGCTGCACCTCCTTGATCTTTTCAAGTAGTGCCACTCCCTGAAAAGACTTCGCTCCTCCATCTTTCCTGCCTCTCCATCACCTCTTCATTCATCTTATTCATCTTAGTGGCATTGGAAGCTGCGGTGTGCCACACTGTTACCCTTTTGTCCAAACAGCCTTACTTGAAAAAGTTCTGACTTCTGGTACACCACCAGTACTGAACCCTCATCAAAACTCCCCAGATACCCTGCTGTTGCCCTAGCCATGGAGATCTTGTGGCTATGTTTTCATAAGACCAGTCCTCACATGCTCCAGCAGACAGCAGGTGGGGTAGATGTTGGCATGGGCCAACTCAAAGCACAGGATGTGGGTCTGGATGGTAGTTGTGTTGGTCAATCCAGGCCTCCACTCCGACTCCTCTGCAGCCAAAAGGCAAGGAGCAGAGCCAGCTCTTCTGTGCCAACACCATTTGGGTCAGCTCTCCCATGCTGTGGTGAGGGATGGGGCCAGCTCTTCCAGGGCTGGGGCCATCAGGACCAGGCCTGCCACTGCAACAGCCAGCAAGGGGCAGGACCAGATCTCCCAGGGCCAGTCAAGGGTAGGCCTGGCTCAGTCGGCCTTCAGATTTCAACATACATGGTTCTCATTGTCCCCCGTGGTAACCAGGCAACAGACAATAAGACAGACCTCGGCTGCAGCAGGACCTTGGACCCAGACATGGCCCTTGGCAGCAGCTTGATCCAAGATGTCATCATGCTCTTTGGTAGCAGCACAGGTCACTCAGATCAGTACGGCTCCAGTTGGCAGCATGACCCTCAGACACCAACATGGCATGAGGGCCATTCTTATTCAAACCACCACACATATCAATGGCAATTCTGTGTTTGGGTACTGACAGTACAATTCGATAAGAATTTTTGACATTTTGGGGAAATCTATACCTTTTAAGGCAAGATATAAAAAAAGTAATTGATAAATTAACTTTGTTTTAAAGCTGGAAATGTATGCTCCCTGATTTTCCACCAGGAGCATGTTTGTGGATAATGCTTTAAAGTACTGATGCAGGTCTTTTGTCTCGATCCATCAGTTACCCTTCCTTTTTACTGAGTATGACTTTTTCCTTATACAAATGTCTTACTTTGATTTACTTATTCTTGTTGATTTTTATTTTTGTTATCTGTGCTTTATGTAAAATCCTTGCCAATGCCAATATTAAGAAACCTTCCTTTGGTTTGCTTTGAAGGATTGTACAATTTCCAGTCTTATATTTATGGCTAATACACTTTGAAGTGACTTTTCTGCCTAGTATAAGTCCCTAGTTTCTTGATTTTATTGGGACTCCCAATTTTCTTAGAACCACTTATTGAAGAAATATCATTTTTCTCTTTTCATATTTTAGGAAATTAGCAGAAAAGTTAAAAATTAGTTGGTCATATTTATTGGTGGTATTTCCTGGGTCCCTGCTATGCTATGCTCTTGTGTGCCTCTTTGCCTTTATTTCTATGCTACTAAAATACAGTTTTCATTACTATTGCTTCATAACATGAATTTACATGAAGAAGTGTGATTTTTTAGGTTTCTACGTCATCATACTATGATCATCCTATGATCACTCTACATCGGCAACCATTATCTAGGATGGCTTTGAGATAAATCTGAGACAGCAGATTATGAAAACCTATCAGTATATTAGTATGTGTCTGGAGAGTATGGGCTCCTGAAACTCATAGTTTTATTATCAAATCTGAAAAAAAGAATAGCGACAACAAACAAGGTACCGTTGCTGAGCAGGAAAGCTTTGAAGGCTAGACACATGCAGAGAGTTACAACACAGGAGTGATGTGGTAATGTAGTGAGCAGGGTACAAACCAGCCACGAGAATTCTGGGAAAGGAAGAACATTTCCAGACACGAAGAACAGCTCACCCAGGGGAAAGGATTAGCATTCGGGAGATTTTACAACTATTTAGTTTTGGTTTTTCTCAGAAGTGATTCTGAAATAGTACACAGGAGGACATTCCTCTTGTACTTAAGGCTTTTGTGTTCTGTCCTTTTCCCTGGTAAAAGAAAGGATTGGACTTTGATAGAAGCAAAGAAGCTTTGCTTATACATCTTAGATAAATTCTAACCACTCATTGCATCTTGGTTCTGTTTTGTTCCCGATATAAATATATTTTACTTTCCCTAGAATCTAGACTCATCTCTGGGCACTCATGGAGTACCTTTGAATTGCTTGCTTGGGGTAAAGGCTTCTAGAATTAAGTAACGCCAAGGTCCCTAATGCCTTCCAGCCTCTCTTTATCTCTGAGTGGCTTATTTAAATACACAATTAAAAATTTATCAACTTGAAAAGATTTTTTTCCTCAATAATTTTGTCATTGAGTAGGTCAGAATGCACGAGAAAAACACAAATGAATAACCTATTTCAGCAAGGTAATGATGATTATATAGCATGTAAAATAAGGAAATGAAAAACAAGAGTTCACACTCGGCTAAACAAATTAATAAGCATACTAACATAAAACATCCTCGACATGATACGTCACATTTCTATGGTAACTCTGCCCAAGCGCATCAGCTTACAGAGGAACCTTTGACAACAGTACCCATCAGTGTCAGAACAGTCGAAGAATGGCATCGCGTGAGAATTCTGGGTGCCTGTGAGAAATCTCCAAGACAACAAGTGTCTTGTGGACTCAGTTTTTTTCAAAACATAGACTCCTGGAATGTGTTTTCTTGCTCCTCCCAGGTGTAGCAGATAGGAATGAGTTTTGCTTCAGCTGGTGTTATTCATGTGCCTCCATAAACATGTTTTTGTCACATGTGGTTTGTCCTTGTGATTGCATAGTTTAGGCAGGTGACTCCTCTTAACCCTCGGACTACAAACTGCCTGATGTTCTGAATAAAGCTGGCCATTGCATGAGACTCACTTTTAATCCCCGCTTTCCCAGGTTCGTGCCACCAAATAGAGTGGTATAGTAATACACCAGTATTTCTCAGTCATGAAAGGCAAAACAAACAAACAAAACAACAACAACAAACAATGTAGATTTTATGGCAGATTAGAGATTGGAGACACATCGTGACAAAGAGATTCTGATTGTATCCTAGAAAAGACTACATTGAAGAATTGGAAAAACAGGGAAGTGACCTATAACCTAGTTATATTATACCAGTACTCTTTTACCGTTATCCAATAGAAGAAAACACAATGAAAAGTACAATACTTTCTGTCGTATTTTTCAATTTTTCTGTAACTCTAAAATTAATTTGAAATAAAAGGTTAAACAGGTTTTTTACATTTATCTGCTTTTATTTTGTATGTATGAGCATTAGCCTGAATTTATGTCTGGGCAATGCATGCGTGCAGTGTCCGAGGAAGCCAGAAGAAGGCTTCGGATCCCGAGGGACTGGACTCACTGTTCTGAGCCACCATGTCAGTGTTGTGAGCTCTGGGACATCAGTCCATGCCATTAACCATTGAGCCAGCTCTCCAACCCAAAATATTATTTCTGGAAATGTCCCATTAAGCCTTCAGTATACCTTGGCATATGTAAATCTTATAGACACCTTTATTTTAAACAGATAAAAATCGGTCGTATTCAGACACGGCTGGCATGATAAGCAGTGGAAGTATTCTTTTTAATTTAATTAGTATTTTTTTTATTTATTTTACATGCTGACCACAGTTTCTTTTCCCTGCTCTCTTTCCATTCCTCCTCACAACTCCTATCTGTCCCTATCCCCATCCATCCCTCCTCTGTCTCCATGCAGAAAGGTGTCCACCCTTTCTGAGACCTCCCATGGGTCTGAACAAAGCAAGGCACATCAAATTGAGGTAGGACCAAGCTCCTCCCCTTGCATAAAGGCTGAGCAAGGTAATCCAGCATGAGAAACAAGTTCCCCAAAATCTGGAGACAGAAATTGGGGTTCAACCCAAAAAAAAAAACCAGAAAAGCAAAGCAGCCAAGCCACTATAGAAGGATTACCTCTACCAAGGCTGGGCGACCACAGACTATGTATACACACATGTTTAGGCGTGTATAGTTTAGTTAATTCTCATAGCATCCACAGGCAAGCACAGCTGGCCCTCAGCAGCCGTGTAGTTAGATAAGTTCACATTTGCTATTGTAATCCTCACTTCCATGGTTTCCTCCTTACATAGCGTTCCCAGCCAATCATTCCTTTTTTTCACAAGCAGCTCACCCCCACCGAAGCAGAAAGAAATCCAATAGCCTTAATTATACTGTCAATATAACAAATACCTGTCACACTTAAAATGGTCATCACTTTCCAGTCATGAATGGCCTGGAGAATCTCACATAATGCTGTGTTCCACCAACCCCACTGAGCAGGAAATATTCTTGGCCAGTCAAGGGCTTCCGTGGGAAGATGGCGAGTTCAAATATGCAGCTTTCAAACAGGACCCCAACTTGGCAGACTATTGAAAATGTCTGTCTTCAGAGCCCAGTCTCCCACCCACCGGAGCCTCTCAGAGACATAGTAGAGCGGGGAGACAGTGGGGCTTGCGTCATTCAGCGGTCAGATACAGAGGTGAAAACATTCAAAGAGAGGACTTGATAAGACATTGATACTCGACTGTTTCCAGTCTTGGCCAGCTCTCTTTATTCTTATGGCTGTGAAAACAGTGTTCAGCGATCACCCACCTTGTTAATTAAGAGAACGGTAGTTTTACAGCAACAACTGGAATGCCGAGCACATACCGAATTTTTCACAACTCATTTCTATCAAGAAGTTCTCATGGACTTCCCCCTCCCTTAGACAAAATACTGCAAAATGACAACACTGTTGATTTACATTTCACGTTTCACCTTTAATGTCCTGTTCCTTTCACTCGATAAGCTCTTTACATATAGTTATCATAAGCCTTTGGGTTCCATCTTCCTCTGTACCCTAGTAAAATACTCATGGATGAAATGGGCCTATTAGGGTCACTTCAAGAAAGTGATATACTACAGATAAACAGGGACCTCGAATACCGCACAGCCCTGCTTGTCCCCAAGCTCCACCCACTCTCCTGGAAGAACAGAGCAGACATCAAGAGCATCTAGGAACTTTGATATCTATGCACAAGATACATTTATTGTTTTACACTTTATCTTTAAATGTTTTAGATGCCCAATATTTACCTCAAATTATGCACGGTTATTTTAATTCAGAGAGTTCTCCAAAACTTGTTCTCATGTTGGCTCTTGGTGTAAAGTGTCGTTTGTCACTATTCTCCCGCAAGGTTCAATTTGAGAGACAGCCACTGTCTCTAGCCACCGCCTACCACTGTTCCTTTGAGTAAATATTTTCCAAATGACAAGCAACTGACTTAAAAAACAAACTTTTGGCCCCTAATCCATCTATAAATTGGGAACTCTTTATGCTAATACAAATGCTTTCAGTCCTTGCTGGAGGATTCTTTTTAAAGAAAAATTTTCTTTCCATTTCTATGGAAACAACCATGTCTTCAAGTTATATGGCTGCTTTTTTCCTTCTATATTTCTAGCTGGCTTCCAGCAAATTTCACAGTATGCATATATAGCTGGGAACACAGCCTACTAGCAACAATAATGAGAAGGCAAGATTGAACAGAACTCATTTTTATGTAAGAGCCTTTGATTTGGGGCTTTGTTCCTTGGCTTTAGAATTCAGTTTCCCTGCTCAATTTTCTGCTGTTCAAATGAGGCAGTCATTTGTGGGCTTGTATATGACTTGGTTGGCTCTTGTGCTGAGTGACAATGTTGGCAAAAGGCTTGGAGGAAGCTGACTCCTTCTTCTTGTTCTCTGTCAAGGTTCTTTGTACCTTCAAGGCCATCAAAAGCACTTGCCAGTGAAAAGCAGAATGTGCCCAGTGGATGCTGTGAGGGAGATACTCTGGGTGTTTTTTTGTTTGTGGGGGAAGAGTTTTGGCTGAAGAGAGGAAGATCAGTGGCATTGTATAAACAAATCTTAGAGGTCATTGATGTCAAATTTCGGGCAGCCTAGCTTCATTTTAGACTGAGGCCTGCGGCTTTATTGATTCTGCCTGTGGCAAGCCTCTCCCAGAAGTCAAAATCCTTTTTTAAAAAATCTCAGAAAATTATCTCTATTCTTGCTGCTATCCACCATTCAGATGTCAGGCATAGAGCAGAGAAACATCTTTGTCATAGCAAATGAAGACAATAGAAAATGGGGAGCAGCGCAGGAGGGGAAAAACCCATGGTCAGCCCCTCAGAGAGAAGTTGTAAGGAGATATGTGCAGATAAGGCCCTGAAGTTGACTTTCTTATGTTGTCTCTTTCTCTCTATTTATGGCTGGGATAATTAGATGTCTTAAGAAGTCTGAAGGCTGGCCTGGAGAGATGGCTTAGTGGTTAAGAGCACTGGCTGCTCTTCCAGAGGTTCTGAGTTCAATTCCAAGCAAACACATGATGGTTCATAATCATCTATAATGAGATCTGATTCTCTCTTCTGTTGTGCATGAAGACATAGGGTGTATATATATATATATAATAAATCTTTACAGAAAGAAGTTTTAAGGTCTCTTATGCTTATAGATACCCATTTGAAAGTGAACTCAACTCATGTCAAAATAAACTCCATGTCACTCTTAGGAAGGCCCAGCAGTGAACTTTTCATTTTCATTTACAGACCTACAAACTACAACCCTCAAACTAAATCTGCCTCACTGACTCACTGTTTTTTTTTTGCCTTGTTTCTACCTATTCATTAATTTTTTTTTAAAGTTCAAATGTTTGGAAAATACCAAATGAAGGGAATATATACAGATCGTTTAAATTATTTAAACTTCAGTTTTCGTTGTACACAATACAAATGTGTTTATCCAACAATGGAGCTGAGCATCTACAAATAGCAACTATAACCTTTGATATTTTGAATGCTTTATTTCCCTCTATCAAAAAAATTTTTAACACCTACCCCATGTATACTGCGAATTCATACTGTTCCAGGGATGACCATGAACACTAGTTTCATTCCTGTGTTCAAGGACTGGTGAAGCAGAAAGACTCTAGAAGCAGCAGAAAGAAGGTACTTCCGAAGGCATTATGACTTGTCTGAAAGCTAGAGATGTTCGTTTGTTCCTCAGAATTTAAGCTCATATTATGTCTTTTTTTAATAAAAAGAATCAAAAGTTCACTAATAGCTGACCAAGAACCTGTGTAGTGGCTCAATGTGTGAGGAAGCCTGTGATACAAGACTGATGGCCTGAGGTCATATGTATATCACACATGATGCTGATGATGCTGAAGGAGAAAATAGAACATAGAGACAGGGATGGAATAGGTACGGCAAAGGCCTTTCTTTTCTCTACCACTGAGTTTTGTTTCTCATCCCACTATCTCCTGGGTATCATTTGAGATGAGAAGAGGGAAGGAGAGGAAATTATAGACAGGGTAGACGACTTGGAGGGTAATTCCCCTAACAGAGGAGGACAGAGAATAAGTTTAGAACGAAGTCAGTTCTGAGTAGTAAAGAACAAAGCAGAAACAGAAGTGGAAAAAGAGAGAAAGGAGCGGAGCTAGTGAGAGAGGCTTTGCGAGAAAGCTTTAAGTTATACCTGGACTCATCGTTTCTTCATTTCATAACGTAAACTTTCTGAAAGGGGGCACACAAACATTTGTCGATTGATGGGAAGAGACGTAAGATGACAGACTGATATATTGACAGATTAGAATGGAGACCAGAATAATCAGGAGACAGAAAGATCCTGGAGGGAGACAGGGCATGAAAAAATAGTTTTTTTTTTTGTACTTTCGCTATTAGTCTTTTATAAATAAAAACTTAAACATAGTCTTACTATATAGAAGATGTAAAGTCGTTGCACCTGTCCTGTCCTTCAACCACATACACATCTCCTCTTTCCCCAGATTTTTCCTCAGAGTGTTTTCCAAGGCCCCTCTCCTGCGCTTGGAAATAATAATTGTCACATTCTCATCGAAGTGGAGAAAGTTTTGAGATAACTGCAAGGAGAGAGGAGGACATAGAAAGGCAGCCATTTGCATACCTGCCTTGAATAGTTTGTGGTGATTGATCCCATTGCAAATAACATGGGTTCATCTGGTGTGATGTTGGGCAACTCTTCTAGGTTAAGATGCCACTTACTCATGTTAAAACGTAAGCTGTACAAAGACTAGTTGATGAGAATTTATGTGAAAATCAAATGAGTATGAACATTAAGGATCAACTTATTGACAAAATGACCATGATAACCCTAGTTTTTAATTTAAAGAATTTTTCATCCTTTTTGACTCTTTGCCTCATAGGTCAAGGTTTTAGAAGACTGGGGTTTTCTACACCATGTTCATTGTTTATTCATTTAAATAACTGGATCAATCACATTATGAAGCATGCACACAAAACATGCCAATCATATCTTCCTTTCTTTCTGTAATATTAGCAGCCAACATCCCTAAGAGCACATAGCATGACATAAACTCATGGACTATCACGACTACATCAAATTGCCCCTAAATAACCCAATGAAGAACAACTGAAGGCTGGAAAGATGATTCAGTGGGTAAGAGCACCTTGTGTGCAAGCATGAGAACCTGAGTCTAGATGCCAGCATCCACATCAAAAGCTAGGCATAGCCATGCATGCCTGTAACTCCAGTGCTGGGGGCCTAAGGGCAGTAGATGGGCATAGGAGTAACTGGAGCTTGCTGGCTATCAGTTTAGCCCCATGTTCCTTTATCAAAAGAATAAGGCCATTGCAATGGAGCTGAATATCCAATGCCCTCATCTGACTTCTATGCACACACAAGTGTGTACATCAACACACACACACACACACCCCACACATATTGTTGGGGTTTGGATGAGAATTGTCCCCCATGGGCTCATGGATTTGTGTACTTCATCTCCTATTGGCAGTAGTGTTTGGGGGAACTTGTGGAAGTTTTAGGACATGGACCCTTACTGGAAGAAGCACTGTCACTGGGGACAGGGTTGAAGGGGTCACACTAGTTTCCTGTTCCTGCTGTCTGGTGCCTTACACCTCCTACCATTATGACCTCTCCCTCTGGAACCCTAAACTAAATAAGTCCATTCGATAAGTTGCTTTTGGTCATGGTATTTTATCACATTAGGTAATACACACAAAAGAAAATGACAGACATGTTGTTTCTTATTTAGAGCTGGAAAACTGTGCTAGCGGTCTTTGTATTTTAAGCAGAATGATCTACTATCTTGAGACATAGACCCAGATGTGATCAGTCGGGCACATAAAACCGTCTTTTCTCTAACTGTGGGCTAAAGGAAGGCTTATCATTTTTCATCAGCTCCACTTCAAAAGCAATACCAATAAAAAGCTAATTCCAAGGTACCAGTTGGTTGTATTCACATGCAGAAGAATTCCTTAAGTATCCTGAGGCATCCAGTGTGAGTTCTTTAAAAGTAGGCTACATGCTCTGTGATCGAGATTTTCTGCAAATTGAGATGTTCAACTGTGAACAGAGAATGACTACTGCATGCTGAATATAAGACCTGTGTAATTGTTTCCTGTGTACTAAAATCACAGAGCTCATATAATATTCTGCTAAATCGGTTAAGGCAGTGATAAGCATTGTGAGGCTTGTGGCTTGTGAATAGCTCTTCGGTATAAAGGACAGGAATTAGAGAGGGAAATTATCTCTATTGTACAGGTTGTTAAAATTGGACAAATGTGTGAGGATAATGTGAAATGACTGCTTTTATTCTGCAGAAGTTTTATCCAAATCAAGAGTGTACTTCAGGGCAGTAGCACACACGTCCTCCTGTTGTTTTTCCATCAGAATCACAAACTACTGTCAGATGGTTGTGCCTCTAATAGACGCTGAGTTCTGTTTCCTTGAAGTGATCTGCAGAGGGATTTGTGTGTGCTCTGCTCCAGCTTGTGAAGAAACTGAACTCTGTGTTCCTACAGGAAAGTATGTGAAGGTCAGAGAAATATCATCGGATTAAATGTCTTATAATTCTGGAAATGAATTATAGAGATAAAGAAATGCTTTAGAGTCTCCTGATTCTTTTGCAGTTTATGGCTGGTTTGGGATAGGATGAGGAAGGCATTTGTATGTTTGATTTGGGGAGGGGGGAAGAAGCTTGAATGGTATGAAGTTAACTAATATGTTGAAAACTGATGTGAAAAATGATTTAGTGAGTCATCAAAATTATGCTGATGGGGCAGGGCATGGAGGTGATGTCGTTAATCCCAGGACCAAGGAATCAGAGGCAAGCAGTTCCAGGCTAGCCTGATCTACATAGTGAGCAACCAGGGTGCTTCATAATGAGGCATGAGGCTCAGGCTCTGCTTCAGAGAGAGAGAGAGAGAGAGAGAGAGAGAGAGAGAGAGAGAGAAGGAGGTAGGGAGGAAGGGAGGGAGGAAGGAAGGGAGAGAGAGAGAGAGAGAGAGAGAGAGAGAGAGAGAGAGAGAGAGAGAGAGAGAGAGAGAGAGAGAGAAAGAGTGAGCAAGGCATTGGGATTGGTAGGGAAGCTTGCATCTAATGGAAATGGATTGGAATAGCAGTTAACAGCAGGCTCCTGCCTGGATGCCTGACAACAACTTCAAACAAGACACCAGTAACTGCCTTTGGCTATCTGGGAAAGCCTTCATGGCAATGCTGCTTGGTGGCCATCACTTTCAGAGCACAAACTACAAGTCTAATCATGAGGGAAGTGCCATGAGATAGAAAAAAAATTACAAGGAATCCAAGTATTATATTAGTGCACAGGGTTTATTCACAAGAGCCACTCAATGAAGCAAAATCATATATAAACTATATGGACTACGTTGCACCAATGATCTGAAGCTGGGATCTATATAACAAAGGGTCAACAGCAGCCATAGATCAGATATTCAAATGAGATGGATTAAATTCACTGAGACAAACATCACAGGAGCAAATTGAGGAAACTCTTCAAGAGTCCACATAGTGAGCAGGAGACTCTTCTCAGTGCACCTGGGAGGGGGAAAGAGAAATGTTTAGGTGGAGCTTTTTTGTTTCTACTTTCACATATAGTAAAAAGCACATGACATAGTTTAAAATTGCTATGGACTAAATACTTGCACTTCTAAACTCATATTTTAAAACTGTAATAGTTTTAAAACTACTATGTAAACAGAGGTGGGACTTCTGGGAAGACCCAAATTATGAGATAAATGCCCTTTGAAAATAGACAAAAGAAGGCTTTCTTCCTTTCTCTCTGACATGTGCAGATTCAAAGGGAAGACATGAGGCTTGCTGAAATCTTGATTCCAGATAGTAGAGTACGTAGCTGCACACACACAGAGCAGACAAGACACAACGAGGAGAGCTATTGTGTAATTTAGAACATGTTATTAATCACCGCTGTAACCTCCATCATTTGCAGAATGAGGACGTAAAATCTCAGCAGTGTCTATCTGCCCTCACATTTACAGTTTTTGATATTAAGTTCTTGAGCCTCAAAATTGGCTCTGACACATATGATGAGGATGTCTAGGTTCTTGGCAGTCCCTACTGAAAAGGCTTGGCTTTTGAAGAGCTTATGAGATTAGTGAAGTTTTAACACAATAATCCCTCATCTGTTCTTATCATGGGTTTTCCCACTAAGTGTCTATCCATGCACATTTCCACAGGTTCCCAGGCTGCCTAAACTTGCTGAGCCATACCCATGCCTACAAACCGTATTCTTATCAGTTAGTTATTTCTACAAAGCAAACTATTCCTACTCCTAACAGCTTAAGTTTTAAGCCTTACAATAACCAGTTATTTAATTTCTCATGCACTATAAATAGGTTGGGTATAATAGTTGATCTGGAATGACATAAACTGATCTCAGCTAGGCTCACTTATAATTCTCTAATCAATTAGCTGATGTGTGCATTTATATTCTTATTTACTTTGTAACACTTTTTTTTTGCTGGAGACCCAGTCCATTTCTTCATTAGTGAGCATCATACTAGTATCAGTTAACAGATGGATAAAAACAGGGAAAATAATGTCATTTGTAGGAACTAGAATTCTCGAAATAGAGAGGTTGACTTCTCTGAAATGGTGTTATCATATAAATCTATGGTTCATTTTTCATATGGACTAAGACAAAGTAGGTTTGCTGTAGGAAGTCTTACAGCCAGTGGTTACCCACCCACTGGGGTGTGGTCTCTTATACTACATATGCCGGTGTAGAGCATGCCGTCTGGCCTCTTTCTTCCGACTGTGAGATTCGGTTTCTGATCTCCATCTAAGTAAAGGATTCTGATTTGTTAGTCTACCCCTAAATAAATAACAATCTATTTCTCAATTCTGAGCTAGTGTGGAATTTCTATTAAGCATCCTTCTTCATAGGTTATCTCTTCTCCTTTCACTGGATACCTTTTGGGATATTTTATACCACGAAACGATAACTGTTGTGGTTCCCTATGTGTGCGTCTCTGTTGCCCCCATGATAGAGTGTTAAAATCTAACACATCATTTAGAATTATGCTGAATGCCTGAATTCCCAGAAATTGATAGGGAGAGGCAGAAGAATTAGGAGTTTAGGGTGACTCTTGGTAACACCATGGGTTCAAAGCCAGACAAGGTTACACAAGGCCCTGTGTGATGGCTAATATTCATTATCATCCTAGTAGGATCTAGAATCATCTAAGGACAAGCTTGTAGGCACACCTGTGAGGGACTGTCTTGGTTAAGCTAGCCACTGGCCAGGCCAGGCCTGTCTTGATTAGGTTTAACTAAAGTAGGGAAATTCATTCTAAAAGTGGATGGTACTATTTTCTGAACCTGTGTCCTAGACTGCACCAAAAAAAAAAAAAAAAAAAAAAAAAAAAANAAAAAAAAAAAAAAAAAAAAAAAAAAAAAAAAAAAAAAAAAGACAGTGAGCTGAGATGCATGATCATCTCTGCTTCCCATGTGTGGATGCAAGGGGACCAGTTACCTCAAGTGCCTGCTGCCGTGCCTTTTTTGCTATGGTGGATGGTGCCCTCACACTATGAGCCAAATAGATCATTAATTCCTTAAGTTACATTTGTCAGCATATTTTTATCAAAGAAAAAGCGAATAAATAACAGTGACAGCAAAAAATCTTCTTCACCAGCTGGTTCTTACTGTCAAGAATTGAATCAGTTAAGGCTTGCTTACTGTTGTCTTTTCAATATGTAAGGACTTATTCTCAAAGTTGGGCAGAACATTGAGCCATGTTGAACAACTCAGTCATTCTTAATTAGAGAATCTCTACACAAAAGAGTAATATCTACAGCAACTTTATTTCCCATTAGTTTTGCAATAAATGTTTCTCCAAGGAACAATGGAAACACTGGAACAAATTTGTTTATGGTTAACATTGACAATTGCTTAGAGTTAGTTCTGTTACTTCTCTTCTGTTCTCTTTGTGAACAGAAATCCTAACAACTCATTCAATAGAATATCTGTCAGAGCTAAACCAACTAATTCAAATGAATTTTAACTGCAGTGTCTGAAACACAGAAACTAATCATCACCACTGGCTCTGGGAATTTGATTCATGGGTTAGTCATTGCTCTAGCACAAAATGGGCTGGGATGTTCTCTCTCAACATGTGATGATGCTGTGTTCTCACCGAGCACGGAGTTAGGTACTATCATTAATCATAATAATATTAATAATTGTTACTAGAAAATAAAGGATCCCTTTATCCAAAGACTTACCTAGTAAAAAGGAGTCTAAAGCATAATAACACCACCATTACCTAAAACATGAATATTTAATCTCTATGAAAAAATATTTTCATGGAACTGGAGATTTCTCTTTTGCCTACCAGTTCCCGAAAATAACCACTTATAAAAAAATCATTAAGAGGCTTAATATTAATTTTAATTGTTTGTTCAATGGCTCATCCTTCTTGCTGGATAGCTCTACATATAAATTATTGACTGAGGTATTCTGCCCTGCTTGGTTCCCGCAGTCGTTAAGTGCCAAAGAAATCACACAGAGGTCTACATTAACTATAACCTGATTGGCCTAGTATCTGAGGCTTCTTATTAACTCTTACAACTTATGTTAGCCCATTATTCTCATCTGTGTTAGGCACATGGCTCAGTACCTTTTTCAGCGAGGCAGTCACATCTTGCTTCTTCTGTGGCCAGGCCAGGACTGCAGAAAGTGCTTCCTTCTTTCCAGAATTCTCCTGTTCTCATTGACCCTCCTCTACTTCCTATCTGGTTGTCTCACCTATACTTCCTGCCTTGCTACTGGCCAATTAGCGTTTATTTAAAATATAATTTACAGAATACAGTCATTGTTCCACATCAATAAATTAACACATTTTTAGTAATCTGTGTATCATCATGTGCTCTGTGGCTTACCAGTCATGCTCTGGCATCTTAATCCTTCAGCTGTTGATCTCTCCCTGACTCTTCCTTCTTTCTGTCTGTCTCTCTGCTTAGGATTCCTGCCTGGCTCCGTTCTGCCTGGTTATTGGCCAAATCAACGTCTTTATTAACCAATGGTAATAAAACATTACAGCAATAAGAGGGACATCCTGCATCATTTTGAGGATAAATTTCAGCATCGAAAAGATGTTGACGATTCCAAAAAGGCATGGAATTGATTGGCAAAACAAAATTGGGTATTATTATTAAATAAATATGTGTATAAACATATGTTTATCATATTGCACTAAAAATTCATTTCATTAAATAAAACCTATATCCCAAGAATGAAACACAGATTTAAATTGTTTGAGTTAAAATATAAGAGAATTTTATGTGAACCAAAGGTACCATATGAAAGATGCCATAGATAAATTTTATGGATCATTGCTGGAGAAAATATACCCTGCTGCATAGATGTTAATTGATTATTATACCAGAATATTTATAAATGAATTGGGGAAATGTGTATCTCTTTGGGAAGTGCCAAAGGAATGGTATTCAGAAAGGTCAATGGCCACTAAATATTAGACAGTAATTCTACTTCCATGGTACATATTTAAAACAATGGCAGTCCATAGCACTCCTCAGCCTCACAAATGCTGAAGTCCAGAAAAGTCAACAGTATGTAATTGAGAACATGAGCATTTGCTGAATGGGACAAAATTGGTATCATCTTGGGAGTCCTTTATCATATCTGTAAAATGTAACACATGCAGTCTCTCAATCTTTTTGACCTTGATAGAACAACGCCCACTAAATGCTCAGAGAAAATGAGTCTTGTGTGGAATATTCCTTTATATTGTGTGAATGTATATCACTGTGATTGGGTTAATAAAGAAGCTGACTGGCCTGGATAATAGCTGGACAGGTAGAGGTTAGGGAGGACTTGCAGACCAGGAGGATGCTGAGAAGAAGAAGGGCAGAGTCTGAGGAGTCTCTAGTGAGATGCAGATGAAGCAGGAGATAACCATGCCATAATGAAAGATGATACCACTAGATGGCAGAGGGTATATAAAAAATATAGGTTAATTTGAGTTTTAAGAGTTAGCTACTAATAATTCTAAGCTATCAACCAAGCATTTATAATTAATAAAGAGCTTCCATGTGATTATTTAGGAACTGACTACCAGGAAAGAGTAGTTCGTCAAAAGGATCCCCTACCTCTATCTGAAGAGCTATTGACGGTTGATGGCTTCTGGGGAAGAGTCAATTTTCTTTGGGGGGAGATGGCCCTGGTAGGTTAGCTACTCTCCAGTGGATAGCCATACACTCTTTAATATGTGGACAATACAAACTTGACTCAGTGGGTCAAAAGATAAAATAAAAGAGGGCATGAAGTTGGGAGGGGTGAAGAGGTGAGAAGAGTTAGGGACATGCATACAATCAAAATACATTGTATGCATGTATGAAATTCTCAAGAACAAAAATCTTATATCAAAAGGAGTGGGAGTGTCAGATGTTCCTATAATGTATTTAAAGACAATTCCTTAAATAAATATAATAAAATGAGAGAATTTCATAGACTCTATTTGGCATATTTCTCTCTCTCTCTCTCTCTCTCTCTCTCTCTCTCACACACACACACACACACACACACACACACATCATAAAAATTACGTTTAAATGACAATTCTTCATCCTGAAATAATAGTAATAAAAAAGGAAAACTCATCTAGGAACCTCTAAATAATCAATGCATATGACACTTTGCTTTTTCGGCTGCCATATGAACTCACTTTTATTATTCCTACAAAAAATCTTCAAATATTACTTACACTTTACTGGATTTTTGCTTTATAAGTCTCTTCGGAAGTAATAAGCAAATTAATAGAAAAAGAAACAGTGGTAACAATATGTTTAAATTATAGCTGGGTTGTAAGCATTCCCTTATAATTACAGAGTTTGGGGGCCGGAGGATCTTATGAATAAAAGGTTAGCCTTGGAAACATAGTCAAGTCCAAGCTAACCCAAACTTCATAGCAAGGTACCATCTCAGCAACAGAAGCACAAAAACAATGCATGCAAATTTGATTTTAAATGAATAATATTAAATGTATAAGTAAATCTATACAATTCTATAATATTATGCCAAGTGATATAACATTGTTTGTTGATTATGATATCAAATTATCAATAACATTTGCCATCTTGTTTGGTAGATGCTAACCTTTTTCACTTTTTAGAATAAAAGCACTGAAAATTTTAACTTCTAATTTTTTTGAAAGAACAGGCTTTATTTCTGCTGTAATAAAAGCTCTAACAAAAAATTAACACTAATTGGAAATTATTGCATAACATAAAGCCAGAAGCCTTTTGAAGGTACAGACCATGTCATCCCTTTAGATTCAAGTTGGTACTTTTATGTGAACAGTTTCCCAGTGAGTGAGTGGATTGAAAGTAGCGTTCAGTGAAGCCAAGGGGAAAGGTTGTTTTCACAGATCAAGAAGTAATGAGAAAATTTCTTCTGTACAGATTTACTTCCTGAATGTTAATATACCTATGAAACTCCAACACAAAATAAACATAAAGATGCGCCACAACATAGTTTTATAAATATTATTTCTCACCTCAAATTGTAGTCTTCCTAATTTAACAGAAGTCACATTAATGAGCAGAAAAATACTTTTAACAAATAAATTGAACTTGCAGAGAGGATCTTGGGGAAAGAATCTGAGAGGCCAAAGATACACCAGTGGAGAAAATCAGATGTCTGGTACCAAGGAGAGGTAATGGGCCATGTAACAGCATGCAGATTAATATAAATGGGTTAATTTAAGTTTTAAGAGCTAGGAGAGAACAAGTCTAAGCCAACAAGAAGTCACTGTGCCATTATTTGGGAGCTGATATTCCAAAAGAAAATCTGACTTATCTAGGGCAACCACATTATCATGGTTCCTTGGTCTGCAAGAAAGTAGTGAGAAGCAACAGTCAGAGTCCTGGAAGAGTTCATAAAACATATTTTAAGCAGACGCAAGGGAATTGTTATTCTCAATAAGTACTTCTCAGGGATAACAAAATATTAAGAATTCAAAAAGACGTACTTTGAGTCAGCAAGGCACTTAGTCATCACTGTAGTCAAAATGAGTCCGAGAATGCAGTTACAAACTATGAAAGTGGCAGTAGTGAGTTCTCTTCTAGGGTCTATGACCTTGCCAGCCAAAAGTTCTCTTCTAGGGTCTATGACCTTGCCAGCCAAAGGTTCTCTTCTAGGGTCTATGACCTTGCCAGCCAAAGGTTTCTCACCTTATCCTGAACTTCTTCCTATACCTGTATCTGGTACAAGTCTATAATTGTTTATAAGTTTCAGCATTTTAGGTTTCATGTTGAAGTCTTTGGTGCATTTAGAGTTAATTTTTGTGCAGAATGATGAATAAAATTCTGTTTCTAGTCTTCTATTTATGGATATCCAGTTTTCCTAGCATCATTTATCAATATGTTGCCTTTTTACCCGTGTGTATTATGGACATCTTTGTCAAACATCAGATGGCTATGGTTACATGTAACCATATTTGGGTTTTCCATTTTGTGCCATTGACCCACCTCTCTTTTTCTGTGATGGTGCCATGGTGTTCATATTTCTGTAAGTCCACAATATAACTTCAAATATGGTATAACCCCTACAAAATTCTTTTTGGTAGGGTTGCTTTGGCTATCTGAAGTTTTTCTATAGTTCTGCATGAATTTTAAGTCTTTTTATTTCTGTGAAAAATATCCTGGGGCCTGACTCTGCACATTGCTTTCTGTGCGATGGTCACTCTCATAATGTTGATTCTACCAATCTATGGACATGGGATGTCTTTCCAACTTCTAGTGTCTTCTCCAATCTCTTTTTTCTCAAGAGATTTAAGTATTTCACTGTAGAAGGCTTTCACCACCTTGGTTAGGTTTATTCTTAGATTTTTTTTAAAAAGATAATTATGATTGGGAGTATTTCCATGATCTCTTAGAGTGCTTATTGTTGGTATATAAAAAGATTACTCAATTTTTTAAGTTGATCTGGTATACTGATACTTTGTTGGGTGTTAATAATTTCTAGTTTTCCAGTGGAATTTTTGGGATCTCATGCATAATATAATATCATCTGCAAATAGAGATATCTGTCTTCTTTCCATAGTCATTTATTTTCAATTTTCTTCTCTTGCTTTATTGTTCTAGCTAGTGTTTCAAGCACTTTATTGAAAAGAAGTTAGGATAGTGGACAACTGTCTCATTTTTTTAATTTAATGAGTTTGCTTTATGTCTTTCTGCATTTGGAATGGTGCTGTGTTTATCCTACACAGCCTCTATTATGTTAACGTATGTTTCCTTCACTTCTCTTTTTCTAGGAATTCATTAGGGCATACATACTTACAGTTACAGCAAGTATAATTCTCACCTCTTATTAATGAAGCTTCGTTTTCTAACAGACAGAGACTAGTATAAAAACCCATAACTGATCCAAATGCAAAAACCATCTATCTATGGTGTCCCTAATCACAATTGATATATCTACCGTACAATAACTATAGTCAAGTCTCAGGGAACATCATATAAGAAGTTGCTGAAAGAGGGATCAGAACTTCTGTAACAAGATAGTGTCATCCATATGTTTAAGGAAGCTGTAGCCATGAAATCTTAACACTCTGGTTGCCTAAGCAAGACCTGAACAAGGACTACACCAGCTGCTCTACCAGTATGAATAGAGGATATCTCACAAGAATCTGCCCCTAGAAGAAGAGCTCCAGATAATTAATGGCTGAAAGAACAGGAGGAATCAGTATTTCCCATAGAAATATATGAGTCTTATCCAGTCCAAGGGGTTAACCCTAAACTCAAGAGATAAACATAAGAGCAACACTAATTAGACTCATCAGGTTACATATATACATACACATGTATAATCATAAATACATACACACATACATAAATACATATATGCATGTGTTTGTAACAATGATCAGAAAAATGTTGTGAATTAGAGAAGGAATGGCAGTGACCTAGAAGGAGACGGTGGAACAAGAGCTGGAAATGATGTAAAACAATAGTCAGGCATGAAATTCTGAAAATAATTTTTAGTTTGAAGTTAAAAAACAAAACAAGTCAGATAAGTTAAATTGGTTGTCTGAATGTGAATTCACAAGAAAGTTTGGAAGTAGTAGCTGACATAAAAGAGAAATGAAGAATAAAAAATAGAAGGTAGATTCTAACACACCGTTGGAATACCTCAAATTTCTGTGTTTCTGTTACTAGACTTTAAAGACATTTTTATAAACTCTCCAGTTTTCTGGCCACTGTTTAAAAAAAAAAAAACTTATAGCAATCTCTTATCTGTTCTTTTTACGCAATGATCTTTGCAACAGAATAATCACATTGAGAACCTTTCTACCATCATGGACGCTAGAGTATCCTGGGAAGTGCCCTTGATATTTATTTCCAAGTCTCCCTTGACATCTTCCTGTGTTTTGTAGCAGAATATGGGGAGCTGTTGTCTCTGTGGCTCATACATTACTCTATGCACTAGCGGCTATTCTCCAAGTTACTGAACCAGTTCCCCTTGAGTTGAGTGATTTCTACTTATCTTGGAAAGATGCATTTTTTGTTGTTGTTGTTTTACAGACTTTAGCTCACATTAGTCACTAGGGCAGAGCAGTGTTACCAGGAACTAGTTTTGTATGTATCTTTTGATGACAAGAACCCATCTACCCAGTTGCTGGGTGCCAAAGGCTTGTTTCTTAACCAACTGAATGACATTTATTTCAGTGAATTTTGTTCTTTAGAAATCCATTTCAGTGACTTTGTTCTCTTGCCAGCTCCAATGACAGTCATGTTGAAATATTACCATTGCCTTTGATATTGGGCAAGAGAAACACAACTTTCAGCCCCTGACTGTCCATCTGAGAGGATTCACACTGGATACAGACTTACTCTCATAACTGATTCAGTTTTTTATGTCTTCAAAAGTGTCTTAGGGATCATCTGGGTATCTGAAGTGTATTAGGTGTTTAGAACTAGGAAACCCAGTCTTGATTTTCAGGAGAGTATGCACTTAGCACATGCTCTCATGATGGATACTTGGCTCATAATTGAAGGGAGAAGACCACAGGTAATGAATGCAAAAAAGAAAAATGCAGAGAAGAAAGAAATTTTATATATATAGTGTTTAACTCCCCTGGGGTTTGGTAATTGATTTCCCCAGTGCATTTGTTACTGTTATTCTTAAACAATGATACAAGTTTGAAAGGGTCATTGGTCTTTAACTTATCTTCTAAGTTCATAGCTGGGATTTTATTAGTGTGTGTGTGTGTGTATTGTTGTTGTTTCCATGTATGTCTGTGCACTGAGTGTGTCCAGTGTCCTCAGAGAGCAGTAGAGTGTTGTGATCCCTTTGAGCTAGAGTTACAGATGGTTGTGAGCCACTATGTGGGTGCTAGGAATTGAACGCCAGTCCTCTGAAAGAACAGCAAGTGCTCATAACCACTGAGACATCACCATAGCCTCTCAAATTTTCTAAAAGAAAACAAAGGATAAGGAAAAACAAAACTATAAAGACATGAAGACAATTCAGAAAAAAAAAACAAAAGTTTCAATGAATTGTATGCATATTTGTGAGCTAACTTTGACAAGTTAGACTGGCTAGTATATTCTCCTGCTTTTCATTTGTGATAAAGAAACCACTCAGCATATTCTTCTGAAAGCAACTGCCATGCCTGGGACTGGGTTGATAACATGTTACCTGCTTTCTCCCATTCCATGAGATAATTTACAGCCACTCCATGTCTTCCTTCTGAAAACCAAACCAAACCAAAAGAGGACAGGCAGGGTTTTTATTTTTTTACTTTTTGAAATTCCATTCATTCCTCAATTTTTTAAAAGACAAGGATAGACACATTGCCCCCTCTCTTTAACTTTTCCACTTGTCCCTCATTCCACAGCATTCTGGCCTGCCTCTGAAGCTGTTCCCAGTATGGTCAGCAACAACTCACATTGCCAAACTCAATTTCTACATCTCAGCTTGTTCTTTGACCCTGTTGACCAATCTTCATTCTTGAACTATCTTCCCTCCTTTCTGTTATCCCAGCTAAACTCTTACCAAGAAATGCTCGTGTTTATTAGTTTCAAATTCACCTTGAAGGGCTGATAACTAGTGTTAAGTTTCTACCATATACGCTTCTACTGCTGGGACCATTCTCCCCACCCGACCCTCTTTTGTCTATCTCGGCTTTATCTGATGTCAGTTCTATCATTCTCTTGGCCAGGGGGGTAAATAAACAACAGTTTTCACTGAGACTTGCAGCCATAAACACACTCTTTTATTTCCATAGATTACTTGCTCTTTAAGGCGTCATTTGAATTGTACTACATTTGCTAGTCAATCGTTTTACAAATGCAGGCACCCTCGACTTTGAGATCTCTCGCAGTATGTTATAGAAATTAGCTCCCCTTAAACTGCTCAAATATGAGTATTACTAGGTAACCAAACACTCTGAAGGCAAAAATCCATCTAGAGTAATTATGGAGATCAGCACAGTGACTCACATTTCTTTATTACATGTTCACTTCTTTTGCTTAAGGAATGATTAAAAAATGCAGTTCCTGCCTATGCATCCAGCACTCAGAGCACTCAGGGAGATAGAGACAGGAGAATCTCTGGAAGTTCAAATAGCAAGATGAATGAAAAAATGGAGCAAAAGTACATACAGAGGAAATTTTAATGGTATCTGAATTGAAGATTTCACACAGACCCATGTCTTCCTTAGCATTATAAACATCATTGCTTATGCCAAAAATGTTGAACTCTTGAAAGGAAGGACTGGATATGATCCTGATGTTGACTTCTTCTGCCTCTGAGTGGTTTCCAACACACAGGAACTGATATTCATCCCATACTGTAAAGCTGAATGGGAAGTATATGAATGACTACGTGAAGGCAAGCAGAGAGCTTTTGGAAATTAGATGAGCGGACTGTGGAGAAATACTTGCTAAAACAAATCTTCAACGTGCGTGTAAAACCTCCCTACTCAGGGAGCGGCAGAGAAACTGCGGTTCACTAGGCAGTCTGCCGCACCTTGCAGGCTTAGATAAGTACAGACTATTGTTCTCACACAATGACAAAATCTCCTTCTGACATATTTCTCAGATTACCTCCCTACTGGTTAAGTATTTGACGTAATCACACTTGTCGTCTAGAGGCTATTTCATGAGCTGTTGAGATTCTATTCAGAAGGGTTTGTTTATATTATCATCTAGAATTTTCTCCAGGTTTCCTCTAGAAGTTTCAGCTTTTTATATTTTAAATTGAGATCTCTGCTCCACTTTGAATTGATTTTTAAAAGGTCAGAGACATAATTCTAATTTAATTCTTCATCAGGTGTTCATCCAGTTTTGCCAACGATGTTTATTAAATGGGCTACCTATATTCTGGTTGGCGAAACTGGGTGTTTATAGCACATATAAATTTGTTCCTGACTTCTTTATTCTGGTTAATTTGTCTAAATATCTGTTTTGGGTTTATGTTATCTTTGTTTTTATTGATTTGTAATATTTTTAGGTGGAATTCTTTTTCCTGGGAATGCTTCATTTATTCACAGTCTTTTGTAGTTTTATGTGAAATTTTGGAGTTTTTGTTAGCTCTGTAAGTAATATCATTAGAGTTTGAAGGGGTGCTATTGGATCTGCAGAAGACTTTGGTAGCATAACTACTCTTACAAAGCAAATTCTGACAATCTAGGAGAACAAAAGGTCTTCTATCATCTGTCATCTAGTGACTTTTTCCATTTCTTTTTTCACCAACTTAAAGCTTTTGTTGTAGAAGGCTTTCATTTCCTTTGGTAGGTTTGGAGCTATTAAGAGGTGTTTTTCTTAATTTCTTTTTAGTAAGTTGATTATTGGTATTATATGAGAGATATTGATTTTTTCTATGCTGATTTCATATCTTTCAACTTAATTGAAATATTTATCAAATCTAAGAATTTTTCTTGGAGTCTAGAGTATTTTTTAAATATAGATATAATTTAGTAAAAATGCTTTAAATATAAATATCTTTTAAAATAGAGATGCTTTCTTCCCAAATTTTAAACTTCTCTTGTCTTAGTATTTAGCTGAGATCTTCAGGTATTATATTGAATAAAAATGGAGAGAAGTCATCCTTGTCTCATTCCAGGTGTAAGATGGAATATTCTCAGCTTTTGCCCACTCACTATATAATGCTGACAGCAGATTGGTCCATTAAAGCCTTTGCTATGTTGAGGAATTTCTGTTCATTTTTATTTTCTTTGGATATTTATCAGGAAGCATGTTGAACACTGTCAAATGACTTTTCTGCACCTATTAAGATGACCATATGATTTATTTTCTTCTCCTTCTTCTTCTTCTTCTTCTTCTTCTTCTTCTTCTTCTTCTTCTTCTTCTTCTTCTTCTTCTTCTTCTTCTTCTTCTTCTTCTTCTTCCTTCTTCTTTTGAGACAGGGTTTCTCTGAGTAGCTTTGGAGCCTGTCCTGGAGCAAGCTCTTGTAGACCAGGCTGGCCTCAAATTTACAGAGATCCACCTACCTCTGCCTCCCAGAGTGCTAGGATTAAAGGCATGTGCCACCAACGCCTGGCTGACCATGTAATTTCTCTCCTCAACTCGATGTATATGATATATTACATTCATTGGTTTATGTATATTGAATAGAGCTTACAACCTTAGGATAAAACCAATTTGGTCATCTTAATGTTTCTTGAATTTGGTTTGTAAGTATTTTGTTGAGAATTTCTGAACTCATGTTCATCAAAGAAACTTGCCTCTAATTTTCTTTACTTGTTGTGCCTTTGTCCAGGTTTGGTACACCCTGGCTTTGTAGAAGGAGTTTAGTGTTACTCATTTCTGAAGAATCGAGAATCAGTTCTTTCTCGGAAGTTTAAGAGTGACTTTTTTCATTATTCCTTAAACAAATCCAGCAACGAATCCTTTCATTTGTTGTGCTTCTTGTGGAGAGACTTTACTACTTCAGCCTCATTGCTGACTATTGGTCTGATTAAATCGCTTATATCCTCTGGCTTTAATTTTAGGGTAATATACAATTAGAAACTATTTATTTGAGATTTTTCCAGCTTTAGTGGAGACATTTTTGAAGTATATCTTAATGATACAGGTTTCACTGGAGTCTTTTGTATACAACCACTTTATAGCTCTAGTTTTGCAGATTTGATTTCTATCACTTTTAGTTTGGTTAAGGGTTTAAAACTCTTGCTAATCTTTTCAAAGACCCTACTATTTGATCAAGTAATTTAGTACATGGAGTTGCCATTTTATTAATTTCTGTCCTTATTGGTTATTATTTAAGTATTACCTGCACTGTTTCTTGTCACCTGCTGTGTCTGGATTTGGTATCTTCTTGTTTTTCTATGTTGTTAAGGTATATCTCAATTCATTGTTAATATACATGCTCCTCTCAGGATTGCCCTGGCTCTGTCCTACAGGTTCCAATAGTTATGCTTTCATTTTTGTTTGATTTTAGAATTTTAAAATTTTCCTTCTTGATTTATTCAGTGGATCATTATTTATCAAAAGCACACTGTCCAGTCTCCAATTAGTTTGTATTTTCTGATGTTATTTTTGCTATTGGTTCCTAGGGGATTGTTGAGTTGTCATAATGTTAAACTGCACTTTAAGCATTCACCGAGAAAGTCTTATTACGAGGCATTTTCCCGACATGTCTCCTACAGACCATTTCACCCACTGCTCTATGCCAAGAGTAGCCTGTTGTCTTTCTCTTCAGCAGTGGTGAGGCAATCGCATTTCCTAGGATAAGAGAAATTTGCTTTTGCCTATAATAAAAATATGTGGTGTATTAAAGTTGTTGCCCAGAAAACATGATCACATAAGTAACATTATAGAGACAGAGCCAGCTGTTCTTAGGAATATGTGGGTATGTATACACACACTTATATGTATATATGAACATATATATATATATATGAAAAATTAAATAAAACATAGTCCAGAGGCCATGAATTTGAAAGATAGCAAAGGGATACATGGGAGGACTTGAGGAGAGGAGCAGGAAGTGGGATAGATTTTTGAGAAGATTCTACATGTTTCTGAGAAAAATGTGTTTTCCATCTATTGAATAGAATACCCCACAAATACCTGCTAAATCCTATTGATTTGTGACACCATTTAACTAAATATTTGTGTGCTGATTTTTAGTTTTCAAGATTTGTCTCAGTTAGGGTTTTATTGCTGTGAAGAGATACCATGACTACGGCAACTCTTATAGAGGAAAACATTTAGCAGGGCCGTGGTAGTGCATACCTTTAATCCCAGCACTCAAGAGGCAGAGGCAGGTGGATCCCTGTGAGTTCGAGGCCAGCCTGATCCACAGAGCTAGTTCCAGGACAGGCTACAAAGCTACAGAGAAATCTTGTCTCGA
>NW_026067914.1:440733-443850 GCF_014885135.2 Alexandromys fortis | reverse complement strand
ATGTCAGGAGCCATTTCCCCCCTATCATTACAGGAACCATCACCCTGGGGAGTCTGCAGGGAACCTCACACCCATAATTATGTTCTATTGACAGAATCTGCTTCTCACCCAATTAACTGTTAATCTATTAGCAGAATACACCTCACATTCCAGCTACCCAGGGAACCAGGTGTGGCAACTCGTGACTTCCTGGCCCTATCTGTCTGTCTGAATGTAACCTAGCCTACGTGACCTGGAACACGCGGCAAGAATCCAGTACCCTGCCCCCCATTCCTTACCATATATAAACTGTAACCCGTCCCTAATAAACTGAGGCTTTGACAAAACTGCTTGGCCTCCTTCTTCTGTCTTAGCTCACTCCCTTCCAGGTAGCGCCCCTCCGAGACCCTGGAATAACTTGATTGCGGGTGGGTTACTAACCCCTAGACTGAGTAGCCCACCCAAACGCAATCCACAATTTGTGAGTGGGGTAATGAAGTTTCCCAATATTTCTGTCCAGGATCTATGTAGTCTTTTTGTGCTTTTCAGCATTTGCTTTATGAAGTTGAGTCGATGAATGAACATTTAAACTAATTATACCCTTGATGAATTGCTTTCTCTATTAATATATAGTGACCCCTTTATCTCTCCTAATTAGCTCTTAAGCCTATCAGTTACCAGAATCACTATGCTAACTTAATAACTTTTTTGTTTACTTGTAACGTTGATATTTCAACCTTTGAGTTTCAGTTCAGAGATGTTTGTGAATTTCTTACTAAAGTTCTATCTTTCAAGCCAAGCCATTCAGCTAGTCTATGTCCCTTAATTGCATGTCCTTACCATTTCTGTTAAACACCTGCAGTTTGCTGTGCTTCATTTTCCTCTCAAGGTCCACTAAGTTCAGCCTCTGATTTGTGTTTCCAGCATTGTGCCCTGTGCCTCCCTCCACTGCTTCAGTGTCTCTGGCTGCTTAGAGTTCTTCACCGCACTTCCTGCAGGATCTATCATAGTGAACACTTTCTGGAGTGATTAGCTGAACTGATTGGATACTTTGTACACAAAATATTCCGACTTGTCTTATTTCTTTCTGCTCTATGTGGATTTTTTTCTCTTATTTCTTTATATTGACTTTCTTCTCCCACAGATCTCCCATATGCTGCTTCTGATCCACCACCCTCCCAATTCCACCTTCATCCATAATGAAAAAAAAAATCCCTAAAAACAAGTATGATTGGTTCTTTTTTTTAAAATTAATTTTGATGTGTATAGGTGCTTTGTCTGCATGTGTGTCTGTACACCACATGCATATAGTGCCCCTGGTGGAGAGAAGAGGGAATCAAATTCTCTAAAATTGAGTTACCGTTTATTGAAAGCCACTGTGTGGATGCTGGGACTCAAATTCCAGTCTTCTAGAAGAGCAGTAAGTGCTGTTTACTGTAGATGGAACTTTTCTTTGGGCAGCCAATCAGCTCCCAAATAAAGACAGAGAGACTTATTAATTATGAATGTTTGGCCTTAGCTTAGGCTTGTTTATAGTCAGCTTTTTTTTTAACTAAAATTAACCCTTTTCTATTAATCTATGCACTGCTCTGAGGCTTGTTTACCTCATTTATTGATGTCCATCCTGTTTTCCTGCTTCGTCCATGTCTGGCTAGTTGGGCCCTGCCTGGCTTCCCTTTTCTCTCTGCCCAACTGCCCCATCTTTCCCTCCTCTGCCTAGCTAATGGTCAGTCAGGTTTTTATTAGAGCAATCGTGTGTCTCAGGCAGGCAAGGTAACACGGTAACACATCTTTGCATAATTAAACAAATTCAGCATAAATAAATGCAACACATCTTTACTTTGCTAAACAAATATTCTATTCCACAACAATTAACCAGTGAGTCATTTCTCCAACCACTTCTATTTTATTTTTAAAACAAATCATACTTCAGAATTACATAGCAACTCTGAGTTCTAAAAGTTACAGAATCGGGCTTTAAGTATAATCAAAACCCAAACTCATGTAACCCCATAAAATTCTGATTTGTTTAGTACCAGTCCCCTCTAGGTCAAACTGACAAGGATAAAAGGTGCTCCTACCAAGAGCTACAGTCTGATTCCTTCATGGTTTACTTTTTTTTTTATTGTTTTCTTTGTCTTAATTTGGATTTCCTGACTCTAATTTCATTTATTTGTTACACTGGTGAACCAAAAGTAGTTTGGTTCTTCTTAACCATAGAAACCAGGACTATTGTGCATTTTAGCATGTTCACGCTCTCTAGATGATATTCTTGGATAGATGGAAGTGTTTCTAATCATCTTTGTTTTCCTCAGTATTATGGGGAAACCTATGAAAATCTTTTGTTGATTATCTGGGATACCTCCAAACTGAGATACATAACGTACTCACTTCTGCAGGATCTCTGTGAGCTAGGAGAGCCAAGGAATGGTGCCTTTCCCAGGGAAGAACAGATTTAAGAGGGCTAGTCCCTAGCAATCCTGAGACACGTGCATTGGGAAAGCCTTAGAAGATCAAGGCCGACACCGAATAGAAAGTAAGGTTGCATTTTGCCATGTGGAGGTCTTAGAAGCACAATTCTGAACTCACTATTCACAGATCTTATACCAAGCCCAGTATTACTCAGAACACAGTCTTGTACTCCAAAAGTCACACCAGAAGAAAGGTAAGAAAAGATGCGGCATTCTAGTGATTTTAGGATTCACAGGTTTCTTTGTGATTGGTCACAGATGATAGTGTTGAGCCTTCTTCGGGAGGTTCAGCCTGTCTTCAAACATAGTTTACAGTAAGTACAGTCTAATCATTGCATATTTTAAAAGTGGAATATGCATGGGAAGCAAGTAAAATTCAGGCAGCTTGGGACAGTGAAGATGGCTGGGATAAAGGAAGTAAAGATACACAAACCATCATGTTGCTGAGAATGTTTCTGAAGGCAAATGGGCCAAGCAGAGTATGTACCAAAGGGGCACTCACATTTTCTTTAAAGAGGAACAAAATTGGTATTGAAATTAACACAAGTAGGCAGCGGCGGCCGGAACCGGACGCGCACGGCAGCGGCGGCCGGAACCGGACGCGCACGGCAGCGGCGGCCGGAACCGGACGCGCACGGCAGCGGCGGCCGGAACCGGGGGCGGACGG